>NC_142463.1:7790494-7942009 GCF_049115385.1 Moschus berezovskii
AGTGGCACCTGAGGGAATTTCAGGGTGATTGAGTGTCCTGTGTCTCCACTGTGGTTACATAAACTGTGTTTGTCAAAACTCAGAGCCATACGGTTAACAAAGACACATTCTACTGCATAGAAAGTATACCTTAATTTTTTTTGAACAGCCTAAAATAATGGGGCTTCACTGGTGGCTCAGGTGGTAAAGAATCTGCTTGCAGTGCAGGAGAACTGACTTCGATCCCTGGGTTGGAAGGATCCCCTGGAGAAGGGAATGGCAATCCACTCCGGTATTCTTACTTGGAGAATTCTATGGACAGAGGAGTCTGGTGGGAATCATGGGATCATACAGAGTAAGACACGATTAAATGACTTTTTCACTTTCAAAATAATAATGGTGGTGATAACAATAATAATAATAACCTTGAAGGCCAAAGGGCTGCCACGCTGTAGGGGCCTTCAAGGTGCCCCACGGTCAGGAGATGCTCTGAAACCAGCATGCTGCAAGCCCAAGCTGGCTTCTCTCCCACTCCACACCAGCCCGCCCAGTCACCCCAACCCACCACGGCCATTGGGACGGTCCCCTCCCTGCTCCTCCCAGGACCATCTTGAGTCACGGATCCTGTCATTCCTCTCACACACCTGCCCCACCCTTGCCATACCTGGGTGATATACCTGTGTGGTGCCTCCCAGCCCAGCCTGCCTGGAGCTTCTGGGATCCCACTACTTCCTCCCTCACAGTCCTCAAGAATGCGGTAGAAACTCCGCAACCCAGTTCAGAGACCTCCTCAGACTGGCCCCAGCACATTCTTCACTCCTGCATTACCTGCCCACAGGATGCCTGCCCACTGACTGCCCCCTGAGCAATTCTAAGCTGAGAACAGCCTCAGGATAGCAGTGTCTAGGCCCTGGGGCTGGGAGGCCCAGGTCAGGGGCAAAGGTCAGAGTAACAGAGTCCTAAAGTCCCAACAGTCTCTGTCTAGACTCCTCCAGTGACCCAGGAGCTCACAGCCGCCTTCAGACAGCTCTGAAATCCACCGCTGGAGTCTGTCCTTGCCTGTGGCCCTCATCCCAACTCCTGTCCCAGGCCCCAGAGGGCATAGCTGTAATGACCTGTCCCTCTGGGGCTCCTCCGCTCGCCCACTCAGCCCCTTTGTGGACAGGCAGGTCCTCACCAGAGCGTAGAGCAGGGGTCCCTGCTCACCTGGCCGGGACAGAACCATGCCATCCTCTCCCCTTCCATGTCGTCGTCCGAGAACAGTTGAACTTTCTTTGTAGTTACATCTTGCTGACTCCAGGGCCTCTCACGTAGCCCTGCCTGCAATACAGGAGACTTGGGTTTGATTCCTGGGTTGGGAAGATCCCCTGGAGAAGGAAATGGCAACCTACTCTAGTATTCTTGCCTGGAGAATCCTATAGACAGAGGAGCCTGGTAGGCTATACGGTCCATGGGGTCGTGAGAGTCAGACACGACTTAGCAACTAAACCACCCTTGCTGACTCAGGTTAAACCTGCTTTCAGTGAAAATTGCCCAACCTGCCCACCAGCTGTGGGTTCCTTGCTGCATCTGTAATAAACAATGCCCTCCCAGGTGCCAGCACCTAAATGTGACCTCTTAGCCACTGCTCTCTCCTCTCTGCCTACCTGAAATTGCAGCCAGGGACTTCCCTGGTGGCTCAGTGATAAATAACCTGCTGGCCAATGCAGGGGACACAGCTTCAATCCCTGGTCTGGGAAGATCCCACACGCCACAGAGCAACTAAGCCTGGAAGCCGCAGCTGCTGAGCCTGGCTCTAGAGCCTATGCTCAACAGCAAGAGAAGCCGCTGCAGTGAGAATCCTGGCACCGTCATGAAGAGTACCCCCCACTCACCACAACTAGAGAAAGCCCACACGTGGCAACCAACCAAGACCCAGCACTGCCAAGAATAAAGAAACAATTTTTTTTTTAAATGCAGCTGGATTCTCCAAGGGATGCCAGGCTTAGCCAGCAGGACGGTGCCTGTCCAATCACTCCCATGGCACACACCCGGCATTTATGGATCAGAGACCTGGATGCTGGGACCACGGGGGTCTTGCTGGGGCTTCACCGCTGACCTTGACAGTGAAGGAGCTCCTGCTGCCCCAAACTGAGCTTTCTTAGGGCAGGATCCCATCTTAATGCTTGTCAGTCTCTAATACCACAGTGCTGGGGTCTCTGGGCTGATTCGTGTGTGTGTGTGTGTGTGCGTGTGCTCACGCTCAGTCGTGTCCGATTCTTTGTGACCCCATGGACTGTAGCCCACCAGGCTTCTCTGTCCGTGGGATTCTCCAGGCAAGAATACTAGAGTGGGTTACCATTTCCTCCGAGGGGGTAACCGTGGGATTGGGGAGGGCTTGTGCTTCCCGCAGCTGCCGGACAACCTCCTCTTATCCGAGAGGCCACTAAGCCACCAACCAGACTTGGCTCCCAGTGGACGGTAAGAGGTTTGCTCTCAGGGCTCAGACTTCCCATCTCTGAATTTAGTGTCTTGGGACCTGTCACTCGCCGACAGCCCTTCCTATTCTTCCCACAGCTCTTTCTTTTTTGGGTCCATACATCTTCCTTTCCTCCCCACACCGGTTTTGCTACCCTGTCTTGAATTATTCAGCAAATGTTTACTTGCAAGTTAGCTCCACAAGCGACTTTCAGCATTTTCCCCATAAGTGCAGCTTCTGAGTAGAATTAACAAACCTCAATTATAAAATGAGACATGAATGCATCTAAATTGCGGTTGTTAAACTGTTAATTTTCGTCGACAAAGATGTGGTTCACCAGGATGCACAGATTATTGCAAATTTCATCAAATCTGAATGGAAGCGGAATTCCATGTTCTGCATGGCAACTTTAGCCTGATGACCCTGACAGAAAACTGGTCTCTTTATCTTCTAGAGCACTCAAAACTGGGGATGTTGGAGAGAGGTTACTGATCTCTAGTCATCCTGCCGAGAAACAATCAGACTTATTTCAATGGAGACCAGAGACTCTGAAGACTTGGAGAAGCCGCAGAAGAAATCAGTGAGTGGTTCATGGGCGGTTGATGAGCCAGCCAGTGTGAGACCTGAGGTCCTCTCAGAAGCGAGAATGCCCCATGCTGACCAGGAGGCGCAAGACAAAGCATCCCATACCAAGCCGATCCAGAGAAACTCCATCTTCAATCGCGCCATGAGACTCCGAAGCAGAGGCAAAGCCAGAGGCACTTCTGAGGGGAACGCCTGCCACCCAACAGGTCAGTACCAGGCACGGCGGTCACAGCTGCTGGAGTCAAAGGGGCTGAAAGGCCCCTATTAAATGAAAGAATAAAAGGCATCGAGAATGATCAAGGACAGGTCCAATAAGGTGGAACTTTCTGAAGCCATTATCCAAAGAGTTCAAATTCCCCCATAAGATGATGCAGATGCTACAGGAGGAAGTGTTGACCCAAATGATTCAATAGGACTGGCTTCTATTTAAAAGAGATGTCTTGTTCCAGGGCTCAGTACACGCCCGATCCCATGCCTTCTAGGAGGGAGGCTGGGTGCTGCCTGTGTGTAAGGATGTCCGGGAGCGTGAGTTTCCTGGATGGTGAGAGTCTGTCCTGTTCTCTCTCCGTCACCATGATAGCCATAGTTTCTAAACCTTGCAGTTAATGCTGGGAAAGATTGAGGGCAGGAGAAGAAGGTGGCAACAGAGGGCGAGATGGTTGGATGGCAGCACCGACTCAATGGATAAGAGTTTGAGCAAACTCCAGGAGATAGTGAAGGACAGGGAAGCCTGGTGTGCTGCCATCCCTGGGGCCACAAAGAGTTGGACATGACAGTGGCTGAACAACAACAATACCTTGGGAACAGCTTTACAGCAGGATCACTTAGTTTTTTTTTTTTCATTTTTTGGCCTCGCTGCATGGCAAATGGGATCCTAGTTCCATGAGTTCCCAGAGCACGGATCCAACCTGAGACCCCCACTTTGGAAGCATGGGGTCTTAACCACTGGACCCCCAGGGAAGTCCCTTTCCCTTAATCTTTTAAACCAGTTCTTGGCACATTTTATCTAGCATATTCAAAGCATATTTGAAAGCATATTTCTCCAAAGCATATTTGTTGAGCAGAATAAGTCCAGAAACGCTTACAAATGGGCTTTGTTACAGCTGAGCCCTCCTCTGCTGGTGGCTGGCCTAGGGGCTGAGTGGACAGCGTGCTGGGGTTTGTAGAGAGGGTGACATTTTCTTAGCCTCTGGGAGACAGACAGCAGCTGCCCTGCGTGTGCTGGGGAGACCTTAACTGGTTCCAAAACTTTCACTAAAATCTGTCGAGTAGCCTTTTGCCACATGTCAAGTCACCCTTAAAACATAGAGACAGAATTAACGATGTTTATTATTTCTCTTGATTCTGGGGGTTGATTGGATGACTCCTGGCTCTGGGCCACTTTGTCTGACCTCTGCAGTGGACTGGTGGCTCAGGTGGGGTTGGGAGGTCAAGCACAGCCTCTTGGGCCACTAGTGAGCTGGTTGGTCCCGGAGGGCCTCAGTTGGGACTGTCTGTCTCTGCTCCCCATGGTCACTCGCCCTCCAGCAGGCTAGCTCGGGCTTGTCCACAAAGCAGCAGGGTTCCCAGAGAGCATGAGCAGAAGCCACCAGGTCTTGAGACCCAGGCCCAGAGCCCACACCTTCACTTCTACCACAGTTATCGGCCCATGCAGTTCACAAGGCCGGTCCAGAAGAAAGCAGATCGAGAAACTGACTCCACTGCTTGATGGAAGGAGCAGCAAAGGAAGTGTGGTGGTCTGCCATTGACCACAAACAGAATCGTGTGTTGAGTTCCCCGCGAAGCAAGAGAAATACAGTGATGGGAAGACTGTAGTCATGGGAGGGAGCAGGGTGGTTGATACACTACATTGTTCTCTCAACTTTTGTATATGTTTGAAAATTTCTGTAAGAGTTAAAGCAGGGGCTTCCCTGGTGGTCCCGTGGTAAAGAATTTGCTTTGCAGTGAAGGGGGTGTGGGAACATAGTTGGGAACAAAGATCGCACATGCCACGGACCTACTGAGCCCACGTGCCACACCCAGAGAATCCACGCTCTGTAACAAGGACCCTATGTGCTGCAACTAAGATCCAATGCAGCCACATAAATAAATTTTTAAAAAATTTAAAAAGAATCAAAAGCACATACTCACACACAAAGAAATGGGAGTCTCTGCCTTTTGAGAAAAATCACAGTACTGTAATGATGTCATTTTATTGCAAGCAATGCGTCAAACTTTACAAGAGAGGTAAAGGCAAAGAAGTAGACCCTTCCCGCAGGGTTAGGAATGATTCCCACAAAGATGATATTTTAGGTGAGCCTTGAGGGTTGCATTAGGACATGGCCAGAAAGAAGAGCAGCTAACTTGGATGAGCACTTGTGGTACTCAGTGGCTGAGGTAGACAGGCGTTTCAACGTAGTTCCTACAATACCCATTTTACAGAAGGAAAAAAATGACTGAGACCCAGAGAGATTGAGTCACTTATCCCAGATCATGCAGCTAGTGGACGATATGGCTTGAATCAGAGTTCACATTCTTCTCGTTCCAGAGCCTGGGCACAGAAGAGGGTTAGAGAAGATCTGTCCAACAGAAACACAGTGAAAGTCACATAAGTCATTTAAATTTTTGTAATACTAAAAAGTGGGCTTCCCTGGTGGCTTAGTGGTTAAAGCGTCTGCCTCCAATGCAGGAGACCCGGGTTCGATCCCTGGGTCGGGAAGATCCCCTGGAGAAGGAAAATGGTAACCCACTCCAGTATTCTTGCCTGGAGAATCCCATGGACGGAGAAGCCTGGTAAGCTACAGTCCATGGGGTCGCAAAGAGTCGGACACGACTGAGCGACTTCACTCACTCAATACTAAAAAGTAAAGAAATGAGTAAAACTGATTTTAACAATGCATTTTATTTAACCCAATACATCCAAAATACTATCACTTTATCATGTAGTCAATAATCAATATAAAAATTAATAATGAGATATTTTATATTCCTTTTTTTTCACTGTTTAGAAAATCTGTTGAGTATTTTATACTTACAGTCTCTCTCAATTTGCATACTAAATTTTCACTAGAAATTCTCGATCTGGATTTAGATTTCATCAAATGCACAGTTAAAGAGCCATTTACAGCCAGAAAAGTTATTAAATGTACAGCCAGAAGTTAAAGTAGAGACAATCCTCAAATTACTCCAAATATCCTGAAAAGTTTTCCAATAATGAAATTGACTCTGTTTTTACATTTAAATTTAAATTAGCTTAAATTTTTTTTTAATGAAGAATTTACTTCTTTAGTCACACAAGCCACATTTCAAGTGTGTAATGGCCCCATGGAGTTATCAGCTACCCCACTGGGGACTTACAGGGTTAGAGCGCGGCAAGCAGGAGAAAACAGATACAGCAGATACACATACAGCTGGTCAGGATGGGGGTCTTTCCGAGGAGAAAAGGTGGGTGTGGGACTGTGTCTGAGATGAGGCTGGAGAGGGAAATGGGATTGACAATGGGGGAATCCACCTGCCAATGCAGGAAACATGAGAGATGTGGGTTCAATCCCTGGGTTGGAAAGATCCCCTGGAGGAGGGCATGGCAACCCACTCCAGTACTCTTGCCTGGAGAATCCCATAGACAGAGGAGGCTGACGGGCTCCAGTCCATAGGGTCACAAAGACTCGGACACGAATGAAGAGACTTAGCACTCCTGAGCCTCAAGTTTGTGGCCTTCAAGCCGAACGGAGGCTGCTGACACCAGTGTAGACCCAGGACCACAGCCCTCCCACAACCAAAGACACCATTTATGTTCAGACTGTAATACTCTTATTATACTCACAGTTTTATTTGTAAAGTGACTCCCTCATTTCGCCTCCTTGAAGCTAACTCTCAAGACAGCCCAGCATCCCCTGATCCAGGGTCCAAGGAGAAAACACTCTTCTGCTAAGAAGCAGACAGAACAGGCCACCCAGCACCAGGTTTCTCCATTCAACCCCCTGACAAGGAAAGGAGCCGGTGCTCTGAGTCAGGGGTTTGTGATCTGGGTCTGGAAGGTGAGGATAGTCTCCATCTCAAATGCTGAAGGGTATCCATTCAAAGTCACAGTAGAACAGTAACTAACAACCCCACCTAAGCCGATCTGACACTCCAGGGGAGGTGATTTATTACTTAACGTCTATTAGGACTCAGATTGTAAAGTTAGATGTTAAACAACCGGTAAATTGCAAAGGATTTTGTCCAGTAGAAACAATAACACCAGTGGTTATGGTTCTATTGTCCTCTGAGACATTAACCAGGTTTGTATCCAAGTTTTCAGGTTCATTCATGATTTTCTTTTTTCGGCTGTGCATGCATGGATGGATGGATGGATATATGCGTGGCTATGAAATTTCTTGTACTGTAAGTATGATTTCCATAGCGATGGCATTCCAGGTCATTTAATAGAGCACAAAGAGTGGCAATTTCCCCTTCGGGGGCTTGAGGGGAAGAGCATCCTCTTCACTCCACCTCCTTCCCCTCTCAGGGTGACAGCGGCTACTGTCTCATAGAATTGCCTGAAAATGGGAGATACATGTTTCTAACTCCCTACGTTTCTCACACATTACAGATCCACTGGAAAATCAACCCCTGACCTTGAATTTGCCGCAGAGCAGAAAGCACCTCTGGAGGATACCAAGCCAGACAGACCCAGGAGCCAAGAGAACGAGGTGAGGGACAGCAAATCCCGAGGGGTGGTCCATGAAGCAGTGTAACAAGGATCAGTCTGCAAAGTCTTGGCAGAGCTACAAGAGCACCTCGTGTCTAAGAAATAACACACATGTTTTAGTTGTTCAGATTTTTAAAACTCTACAATTTCCTTAAAAAAAAAAAAGCTCCACTGTTACTCTCCTATCAAAATTAGGAAACTCAATACTAAATACAAGAAAACGCCCTGCATCACCACCACCCAAGGTTTCTGTGTGTTGCAACTGTTTCAAGTCTTTTTTTATGTCTTGTGCATGTTTTCTATTCATAAAGTGGGATCTTACATACATGGCATCTTGAAACCTACTTAACAATATAGGCACACCTTGGTGATATTGAGGGTTTGGTTCTTGATCATCATAACGAAGTGAATGTTGTAGAAGAGCAAGCTGCTGCATGAAATTTTTGGTTTCCCAATGCATGTAAAAGTTATGTTTACGTAACTTTAAAAAGTTATGTTTACGTAACTTTAAAAAGTTATGTTTACACTATACTGTGGTCTATTGGGTGTGCAATAGTAGTGTGTCTAGAAAACTGTACATACTTCAATTTAAAAATACTTTATTGCTAAAAAATCCTAAGCATCATCTCACAACACAGTTCAGTTCAGTCGCTCAGTCATGTCCAACTCTTTGCGACCCCATGTACCGCAGAACGGCAGGCCTCCCTGTAAATCACCAACTCCCGGAGTCCACCAAAACCCATGTCCATTGAGTCAGTGATGCCATCCAACCATCTCATCCTCTGTCGTCCCCTTCTCCTCCTGCTCTTAGTCTTTCCCAGCATCAGGGTCTTTTCCAATGAGTCAGCTCTTCGCATCAGGTGGCCAAAGTATTGGAGTTTCAGCTTCAACATCAGTCCTTCCAATGAACACCCAGGACTGATCTCATTAGGATGGATTGGTTGGATCTCCTTGCAGTGCAAGGGACTCTCAAGAGTCTTCTCCAACACCACAGTTCAAAAGCATCAATTCTTCTGCACTCACTTTCTTTATAGTCCAACTCTCGCATCCATACATGACCACTGGAAAAACCATAGCCTTGACTAGATGGACCTTGGTTGACAAAGTTATGTCTCTGCTTTTCAATATGCTGTCTTAAGTTGGTCATAACTTTCCTTCCAAGGAGTAAGCGTCTTTTAATATCATGGCCACAATCACCATCTGTAGTGATTTTGGAGTCCAGAAAAATAAAGTCAGCCACTGTTTCCCCATCTATTTGCCATGAAGTGATGGGACCGGATGCCATGATCTTAGTTACAAGGTTGCCACAAACCTTCAATTTGTAATTAAAAAAAAAAAACTATCCAATATCTATGAAGCACAATAAAGTGGAGTGAAATAAAACAAAGTATGCATATATATCATATTACTAAATATTTTTCTACACCATGATTTAAAGGCTATAAAATAATCTATAGGATGATTGGATTGTGATTAATTAATCATGGTCATATTGTTTGGATGTTTGGATATTATATCAGTTGGGACTGAATTTAGCTTCTTGTAACCAAAAAACCGAAATAACACAGCCTAACAAGGCAGATGTTCAAGCAGGTTTTAGAAAAGGTAGAGGCACCAGAGATCAAAATGCCAACATCCGCTGGATCATGGAGAAAGCAAGAGTGTTTCAGAAAAACATCTATTTCTGCTTCATTGACTATGCCAAAGCCTTTGACGGTGTCAATCACAATAAACTGTGGAACATTCTGAAAGAGATGGGAATACCAGACCACCTGACCTGCCTCTTGAGAAACCTGTATGCTTGTCAGGAAGCAACAGTTAGAACTGGACATGGAACAACAGACTGGTTCCAAATAGGAAAAGGTGTACGTCAAGGCTGTATATTATCACCTTGCTTATTTAACTTATATGCAGAGTACATCATGAGGAACGCTGGGCTGGAAGAAGCACAAGCTGGAATCAAGATTGCTGGGAGAAATATCAATAACCTCAGATATGCAGATGACACTACCCTTATGGCAGAAAGTGAAGAGGAACTCAAAAGCCTCTTGATGAAAGTGAAAGAGGAGAGTGAAAAGGTTGGCTTGAAGCCCAACATTCAGAAAACAAAGATCATGGCATCTGGTCCCATCACTTCATGGGAAATAGATGGAAAAACAGTGGAAACAGTATCAGACTTTATTTTGGGGAGCTCCAAAATCACTGCGGATGCTGATTGCAGCCGTGAAATTAAAAGATGCTTGCTCCTTGGAAGGAAAGTTATGACCAACCTTGATAGTATATTAAAAAGCAGAGACATTACTTTGCCAACCAAGGTCCGTCTAGTCAAGGCAATGGTTTTTCCCGTGGTCATGTATGGATGTGAGAGTTGGACTGTGAAGAAGGCTGATCGCCGAAGAATCGATGCTTTTGAACTGTGGTGTTGGAGAAGACTCTTGAGAGTCCCTTATACTGCAAGGAGATCCAACCAGTCCATTCTAAAGGAGATCAATCCTGGATGTTCATTGGAGGGACTGATGCTAAAGCTGAAACTGCAATACTTTGGCCACCTCATGCAACGAGTTGACTCACTGGAAAAGACTCTGATGCTGGGAAAGGTTGGGGGCGGGAGGAGACGGGGACAACGGAGAATGAGATGGCTGGATGGCATCACTGACTCTGTGGACATGAGTTTGAGTGTACTCCGGGAGTTGGTGATGGACAGGGAGGCCTGGTGTGCTGTGATTCATGGGGTCGCAGAGAGTCGGACATGACTGAGCGACTGAACTGAACTGAACTGAACAAGGCAGAGGTTTATTTCACTCTTGTGTGAAAGAAGTCTGGAGAGTTGTGACTGCAGCGTCTCATGCCATTAAGGACCTGGGTTCCTTCTAGCTTTTCCTCCACCATCTGTCAAAATGACTACCAGAGCTCCAGCCATCACAGCCACAGTTTAGATGGAGGGAAGGAGAAAAGCAGAGGATAGGCGGGGACATGCCAGCCGAGTCTGCCCTCCTTTAAGGAGATTCCCTGAAGCTTGCTTAACAACTGGTGGCCAAATTGGGTCAAAAAGTCAGTCACATGGCCACCTCCACCTGCAAGGAAGCTGAAAACTGTATGTTGTTTTTAAATTAGATCTATTTCTATCCCCAGTAAACTGGTTCCACAGGAAAGAAGAAAGGAGAATGGATACAAGGGAAGCAATAGCAATTTCTGACCTGGAGGTTTATATTTTTGCTATGTAAATATATGTGTGTGTGTGTGTGTGTGTATTTACTTATTTCTTTATTTGACTGTGCCAGGTCTCAGCTGAGGCACACAGGATCTGTGATCTTCACAGAGGCATGTGGATCTTTTAGCTGTGGCATGAGAACTCTTAGTTGTAGTAAGTGGGATCTAGTTCCCTGATCCGGGATCAAATCTGGCCCCTTGCATTGGGAGCACAGGTCCTAGCCACTGGACCACCAGGGAGGTCCTGGTTGACTTCATTTTTGCTATTTTGCAAGCTACCCTATAATAAATATGATTGTGACAAAATCCTGAAGCCAATTCCTCATTATTTCATTAAGTTAATTCCAGGAAACTTCACACTCTACAAATTCCTGGATGGTTATGAGAAATCGTGTTTCCATATCTGCCCTTGGGAAGCATGGACCGGGCTACCTGTCCCACCAGGAGGTGGTGAGGCTCCCTTCACTTCCTGATGTTGCTTTCCCCACAGGGCCTCGATTTATATAGAGATATAGCAATAAGGACCTAATTTACTTACATGTAAGTATATATTACATATAATCCCTAACAGAAAGAAATGCAAAAAAGTAAAATGGTTCTCTGAGGAGGCCTTACAAATAGCTGAGAAGAGAAGCGAAAGGCAAAGGAGAAAAGGCAAGATATACCCATCTGAATGCAGAGTTCCAAAGAACAGCAAAGAGAGGTAAAAAAGCCTTCCTCAGTGATCAGTGCAAAGAAATAGAGGAAAACATTAGAATGGAAAGTCTAGAGATCTCTTCAAGAAAATTAGAGATACCAAGGGAACATTTCATGCAAAGATGGCCACAATAAAGGACAGAAATGGTATGGACCTAACAGGACCAGAAGATTTTAAGAAGAGGTGGCAAGAATACACAGAACTATATAAAAATGATATGCATGACCCAGATAACCACGATGGTATAATCACTCACCTAGAGCCAGACATCCTGGAGTGCAAAGTCAAGCGGGCCTTAGGAAGCATCACTATGAACAAAGCTAATGGAGGTGATGGAATTCCAGTTGAGCTATTTCAAATCCTAAAAGATGATGCAGTGAAAGTGCTGCACTCAGTATGCCAGCAAATTTGGAAAACTCAGCAGTGGCCACAGGACTGGAAAAGGTCAGTCTTCATTCCAATCCCAAAGAAAGGCAATGCCAAAGAATGCTCAAACTACCGCACAACTGCACTCATCTCAGTTCCGTTCAGTTCAGTCTCTCAGTTGTGTTTGACTCTTTGCAACCCCACACACTAGCAACGTCATCCTCAAAATTCTCCAAGCCAGACTTCAACAGTACATGAACCGAAAACTTGCAGATGTTCAAGCTGGATTTAGAAAAGACAGGGGAACCAGAGATCAAATTGTCAACATCCACTAGATCACAGAAAAAGCAAGAGAGTTCCAGAAAAACATCTACTTCTGCTTTACTGACTATGCCAAAGCCTTTGACTCTATGGATCACAACAAACTGTGGGAAATTCTTAAAGATATAAGAATACCAGACCACCTGACCTGCTTCCTGAGAATTCTGTATACAGGTCAGGAAGCAACAGTTAGAACTGGACATGGAACAACAGACTGGTTCCAAGTCGAGAAAGGAGTATGTCAAGGCTGTATATTGTCACCCTGCTTATTTAACTTATATGCAGAATATGTCATGCAAAATGCCAGGCTGGATGAAGCACAAGCTGGAATCAAGATTGCCAAGAGAAATATCATTAACCTCAGATATGCAGATGACACCACACCTATGGCAGAAAGAGAAGAAGAATTAAAGAGCCTCTTGATGAAAGTGAAAAAGGAGAGTGAAAAATCTGGTTTAAAACTCAGCATTCAAAAAATAAAGATCATAGCATCTGGTCCCATCACTTCATGGCAAATAGATGGGGAAACAATGGAAACAGCGACAGACTTTATTTTCTTGGGCTCCAAAATCACTGCAGATGGTGAGTGCAGCCATGAAATTAAAAGACACTTGCTCCTTGGAAGAAAAGCCATGACCAACATAGACAGCATGTTAAAAAGAAGAGACATTACTTTGTCAACAAAGGTCCATCTGGTCAAAGCTATGGTTTATTCAGTAGTCATGTATGGATGTGAGAGTTTAAGCATAAAGAAAAGCTGAGTGCCAAAGAATTGATGCTTTTGAACTGGGGTGTTGGAGAAGACTCTTGAGAGTCCCTTGGACTGCAAGGAGATCCAACCAGTCAATCCTGAAGGAAATCAGTCCTGAATATTCACTGGAAGGACTAATGCTGTAGCTGAAGCTCCAATATTTTGGCCACCTTACGCGAAGAACTAACATATTGGAAAAGACCCTGATGCTGGGAAAGACTGAAGGCAGGAGGGGAAGGGGACGACAGAGGATGAGATGGTTGGATGGCATCAGTGACTCAATGGAAATGAGAATCAGCAAGCTCCAGGAGTTGGTGATGGACAGGGAAACCTGGCATGCTGCAGTCTATAGTGTTGCAGAGTTGGACATGACTGAGTGACTGAACTGAACTGAACACCTTCACAGAAACATCCAGAATAATGTTCGACCAAATATCTGGGCATTGTGTCCCAGAAAAGTTGATACATCAAATTAACCAACACATTTCTCACTTTAACCCTGGTGAGGGGGGCTTCAAGAGGTTGGGGGGGAGGAGCACGGGAAGATGGCGGAGGAATAGGACGGGGCGGCCACTTTCTCCCCCACAAAATCAACAAAAGAACATTTGAACGCTGAGTAAATCCCACAAAAAAACTTCTGAATACCGGCAGAGGACATCAGGCACTCAGAAAAGCAGCCCATAGTCGAGGAAAGGAGGTAGGAAATAGACAAAAAGATAAAAAGAGAGACAAAAGAGGGAGGGACGGAGCTCCGTCCTGGGAAGAGAGGCTTAAAAAAAAGAGAGAGAGAGAAGTTTCCAAACACCTGGAAACACTGGCGAGTGGAACCTCAGAGGGCCGCATAACTAGGAGACGAAAGACAGAAATATTTAAAACTCACAGACTAAGTGCCCAGAGGAAACTCTCAGCAGAGAAGCGGCGCAGACACCCGCGCCCCTCACTAGCAGGCGGGGGCTGGGCAGGGAGGCGCCGGCAGCGGAGCTCAGAGGGAGAACCGGCGGCGGCGTTAGAGGGAGAATGGCTGTGCGCTTAGAGGGAGAACCGCTGTGCGCTTAGAGGGAGAACCGAATTGAACGCCCCAGGGCAAACTGAGGGCTCAAATTTAAGATCCCAGAGCAGAGGTTGCAGCTGAAGGGCGAGAGGGCTGGAAAAAGCCTGCGAAAAGCCCCAGGCCAGCCCCGCCCACAGAACCGGGCGGTGAGGGAGCGAGCGGCAGTGGGCGGCCCAGCCCCAGCCCCCACCGACGACCGCGGGGAGGGCGGCCAGCGCCGGAGAGGGGGCAGCTGTGGCCCCAGAGAGGCTTCCCGTGCCAAGCTGCAGGCAGGCTTCCTTGCTGGCCAGGACCTCTTGGGTTCGGGCCAGTCGATATCCGCCTGAGAAAGTGCATTGGTTGTCCTCTCAGAAAACCGAGCGGCAGGGACCAGGAAGGCGATAAGTCGCAGTGACCGCGCTCACCAAACGCCTGGTCACCTGAGCTGCTAGGACCGGGGAAGGCACAAAACGCAGGCCCAGCCAAGTCTGCGCCTTGGTCGAGTACCCGAGGACCTGAACTTGAGCCGCTCAGACCTGGGAAGTGCAGGCAACCCAGTGCCAGCCGCGGACAGCTCGCGGCAGAGCAAACTAAAGCCTAAGCAGCATAAACAGGGAAAGCACACACGCCTCGAGCGGGACCATTCCCAGTGTAGCTGAGACACCGCGAGCACTCCCCACAGACGCCAGGGATATTTGTTAGCTGTTCCTCCCTCCCCATAGCAGGACTGAATAGGAGAGCCGGGGGGAAAAGAAAAAGTGTCCACCACCGCATCCTGGTGTCAGGACGGGAATTAGACACTGAGGAGACGAGAAAACAGAAGAGCTTTTTCAACAGAAGGAACTGCCTTGGAAGTAACAGAGGGAGAAGCCTTGAGCCTCCCGCAAGAATAAGTCTGAAAACCAGAGGCAGAGGCTTAAGGCCAAATCCTGAGAACACCACAGATCTCCTGTTCCAGAGAACATTAATTGATAGGTACTCATCAAAGGCCTCCATACATACACTGAAACCAGGCACCACCCAAGGGTCAACAAGTTTCAGTGAAAGACATACTATGCAAGCTATCCAGCAACACAGGAGAATAGCACTGAGCTTCAATATACAGGCTGCCCAAAGCCACCCCAAACCCACTGACATCTCAAACTCATTACTGGACACTTCATTGCACTCCAGAGAGAAGAAACCCAGCTCCACCCACCAGAACATCGACTCAAGCTTCCCTAACCAGGGAACCTTGACAAGTCACCCATCCAACCCCATACACAACAAGGTAACTACATAATAAAGAGAACTCCACAAACTGTCAGAAGATGGAAAGGCCACCCCGAACACAGCAATATAAGCAAGATGAAGAGGCAGAGAAATACCCAACAAGTAAAGGAACAGGATAAATGCCCACCAACACAAACAAAAGAGGAAGATATAAGGAACCTACCTGATAAAGAATTTCGAATTTTAATTGTGAAAATGATTCAAAATCTGGAAAGCAAAATGGAGTTACAGATAAATAACCTGGAGAAAAGGATTGAGAAGATGGAAGAAAGGTTTAATAAGGACTTAGAGGAAATAAAAAAGGTCAATATACAATGAATAATACAATAGATGAGATCAGAAACACTCTCGAGGGCTCAAACAGTAGAATAACGGAGGCAGAAGACAGGATAAGCGAGCTAGAAGATAGAATTGTAGAAATAAATGAAACAGAGTCGGAAAAAGAAAAAAGGATTAAAAAAATGAGGGCAATATTAGAGACATATGGGACAATATTAAACGCCCCAACATTCGAATCATAGGAGTCCCAGAAGAAGAAGACAAAAAGAAAGACCATGAGAGAATACTTGAGGAGATAATAGTTGAAAATTTCCCTAAAATGGGGAAGGAAATAATCACCCAAGACCAAGAAACACAGAGAGTCCCTAACAGGATAAATCCAAGGCGAAATACCCCAAGGCACATATTAATCAAATTAACAAAGCTCAAACACGAAGAAAAAAATATGAAAAGCAGCAAGGGAAAAACAACAAATAACACACAAGGGGATCCCCATAAGGATAACAGCTGATCTTTCAGCAGAAACTCTACAGGCCAGGAGGGAATGGCAAGACATACTTAAAGTGATGAAAGAAAATAACCTACAGCCCAGATTACTGTACCCAGCAAGGATCTCATTCAAATATGAAGGAGAAATCAAAAGCTTTACAGACAAGCAAAAGCTGAGAGAATTCAGCATCACCAAACCAGCTCTCCAACAAATACTAAAGGATCTTCTCTAGACTGGAAACACAGAAAGGGTATATAAACTCGAACCCAAAACAATAAAGAAAATGGCAACGGGATCACACTTATCAATAATCACCTTAAATGTAAATGGGTTGAATGCCCCAACCAAAAGACAAAGGCTGGCTGAATGGATACAAAAACAAGACCCCCATATATGTTGTCTGCAAGAGACCCACCTCAAATCGAGGGACACATACAGACTGAAAGTGAAGGGCTGGAAAAAGATATTCCACGCAAATAGAGACCAAAAGAAAGCAGGAGTAGCATTACTCATATCAGATAAAAAAGATTTTAAAACAAAGGCTGTGAAAAGAGACAAAGAAGGAAACTACATAATGATCAAAGGATCAATCCAAGAAGAAGATATAACAATTATAAATATTTATGCACCCAACATAGGATCACCGCAATATGTAAGACAATTACTAACAAGTATGGAAGGGGAAATTAACAATAACACAATAATAGTGGGAGACTTTAATACCCCACTTACATCTATGGATAGATCAACTAAACAGAAAATTAAAAAGGAAACACAAACTTTAAATGATACAATAGACCAGTTAGACCTAATAGATATCTTTAGGACATTTCACCCCAAAACAATGAATTTCACCTTTTTCTCAAGCGCACATGGAACCTTTTCCAGGATAGATCACATCCTGGGCCATAAATCTAGCCTTGGTAAATTCAAAAAAATTGAAATCATTCCAAGCATCTTTTCTGACCACAATGCAGTAAGATGAGATCTCAATTACAGGAGAAAAACTATTAAAAATGCCAAGATATGGAGGCTGAACAACACACTGCTGAATAATGAACCAATCATAGAAGAAATCAAAAGAGAAATTAAAATATGCATAGAAATGAATGAAAATGAAAACACAACAACCCAAAACCTCTGGGACACTGTAAAAGCAGTGCTAAGGGGGAAGTTCATAGCAATACAGGCACACCTCAAGAAACAAGAAAAAAGTCAACTAAATAACCTAACTCTACATCTAAAGAAACTAGAAAAGGAAGAAATGAAGAACCCCAGGGTTAGTAGAAGGAAAGAAATCGTAAAAATTAGGGCAGAGATAAATGCAAAAGAAACAAAAGAGACCATAGCAAAAATCAACAAAGCCAAAAGCTGGTTCTTTGAGAAGGTAAATAAAATTGACAAACCACTATCCAGACTCATCAAGAAACAAAGGGAGAAGAACCAAATCAATAAAATTAGAAATGAAAATGGAGAGATCACAACTGACAACACAGAAATACAAAGGATTATTAGAGAATACTATCAGCAATTATATGGCAATCAAATGAAGAACTTGGAAGAAATGGACAAATTCCTAGAAAAGTACACCTTGCCAAAACTGAACCAGGAACAAATAGAAAACCTGAACAGACCCATCACAAGCACGGAAATAGAGGAAGTAATCGGAAAGCTTCCAGCAAACAAAAGCCCAGGTCCAGACGGCTTCACAGCTGAATTCTACCAAAAATTTAGTGAAGAGCTAACACCTATTCTACTCAAACTCTTCCAGAAAATTGCTGAGGAAGGGAAACTTCCAAACTCATTCTATGAGGCCACTATCACCCTAATCCCAAAACCTGGTAAAGATCCCACAAAAAAAGAAAACTACAGGCCAATATCGCTGATGAACATAGATGCAAAAATCCTTCACAAAATTCTAGCAATCAGAATCCAACAACACATTCAGAAGATCATATATCATGACCAAGTGGGCTTTATCCCAGGAATGCAAGGATTCTTCAATATCCGCAAATCAATCAACGTAATACACCACATTAACAAACTGAAAAATAAAAATCATATGATTATCTCAATAGATGCAGAGAAAGCCTTTGACAAAATACAACATCCATTTATGATAATAACTCTCCAGAAAGTGGGAATAGAAGGGACATATCTCAACATAATAAAAGCTATATACGACAAACCCACAGCAAACATTATCTTCAATGGTGAAAAACTGAAAGCATTTCCCCTAAAGTCAGGAACAAGACAAGGGTGTCCACTCTCACCACTACTATTCAACATAGTTCTGGAAGTTTTGGCTACAGCAATCAGGGCAGAAAAAGACATAAAAGGAATACAAACTGGAAAAGAAGAAGTAAAACTTTCACTGTTCGCTGATGACATGATCCTCTACACAGAAAACCCTAAAGACTCTACCAGAAAACTACTAGAGCTAATCAATGAATACAGTAAAGTTGCAGGATATAAAATCAACAC
This sequence comes from Moschus berezovskii, assembly GCF_049115385.1. Lineage (NCBI taxonomy): Eukaryota > Metazoa > Chordata > Mammalia > Artiodactyla > Moschidae > Moschus > Moschus berezovskii. The sequence continues at coordinate 7,809,086 of NC_142463.1, forward strand.
ACAGAAATCCCTTGCATTCCTATACCCTAATAACGAGAAAAGAGAGAAATTAAGGAAACTATTCCATTCACTGTTGCAACGAAAAGAATTAAATACTTAGGAATATATCTACCTAAGGAAACAAAAGACTTGTACATAGAAAACTATAAAACACTAGTGAAAGTAATCAAAGAGGACACTAATAGATGGAGAAATATACCGTGTTCGTGGATTGGAAGAATAAATATTGTGAAAATGAGTATACTACCCAAAGTAATTTATACATTCAATGCAATCCCTATTAAGCTACCAACAATATTTTTCACAGAATTAGAACAAATAATCTCACAATTTGTATGGAAATACAAAAAACCTCGAATAGCCAAAGCAATCTTGAAGAAGAAAAATGGAACTGGAGGAATTAACCTGCCAGACTTCAGACTGTACTACAAAGCCACAGTCATCAAGACAGTATGGTACTGGCATAAAGACAGAAATATAGATCAATGGAACAAAATTGAAAGCCCAGAGATAAACCCACGCACCTATGGACACCTTATCTTTGACAAAGGAGTCAAGAATATAAAATGGGCAAAAGACAGTCTCTTTAACAAGAGGAGCTGGGAAAACTGGTCAGCCACTTGTAAAGGAATGAAACTAGAACACTTCCTAACACCATACACCAAAACAAACTCAAAATGGATTAGAGAGCTAAATGTAAGACCAGATACTATAAAACTCCTAGAGGAGAACGTAGGCAAAACACTCTCTGACATAAATCACAGCAGGATCCTCCAAGACCCACCTCCCAGAATATTGGAAATAAAAGCAAAAAGAAACAAATGGGACCTAATTAAAATCAAAAGCTTCTGCACGGCAAAGGAAACTCTAAGCAAGGTGAAAAGATAGCCTGCAGAATGGGAGAAAATAATAGCAAACGAAGCAACTGATAAAGGATTAATCTCCAAAATATACAAGCAGCTCCTGCAGCTCAATTCCAGAAAACTAAATGACCCAATCAAAAAATGGGCCAAAGAACTAAAGAGACATTTCTCCAAAGAAGACATAAAGATGGCTAACAAACACATGAAAAAATGCTCAACATCCCTCAAATAATCAGAGAAATGCAAATCAAAACCACAATGAGATACCATTTCACACCAGTCAGAATGGCTGCTATCCAAAAGTCTACATGCAATAAATGCTGGAGAGGGTGTGGAGAAAAGGGAACCCTCTTACACTGTTGGTGGGAATGCAAACTAGTACAACCACTATGGAGAACAGTGTGGAGATTCCTCAAAAAACTGGAAATAGAACTGCCATATGATCCAGCAATCGCACTCCTGGGCATACACACCGAGGAAACCAGAATTGAAAGAGACACATGTACTCCAATGTTCATTGCAGCACTGTTTATAATAGCCAGGACAAGGAAGCAACCTAGATGTCCATCAGCAGATGAATGGATAAGAAACCTTTGGTACATATACACAGATCAGATCAGTCGCTCAGTCGTGTCCGACTCTCCACGACCCTATGAATCACAGCACGCCAGGCCTCCCTATCCACCACCAACTCCCGGAGTTCACTCAAACTCATGTCCACAGAGTCGGTGATGCCATCCAGCCATCTCATTCTCGGTCATCCCCTTCTCCTCCCACCCCCAACCTTTCCCAGCATCAGAGTCTTTTCCAGTGAGTCAACTCGTCTCATGAGGTGGCCAAAGTATTGCAGCTTCAGCTTTAGCATCAGTCCCTCCAATGAACATCCAGGATTGATCTCCTCTAAAATGGACTGGTTGGATCTCCTTGCAGTATAAGGGACTCTCAAGAGTCTTCTCCAACACCACAGTTCAAAAGCATCGATTCTTCGGCGATCAGCTTTCTTCACAGTCCAACTCTCACATCCATACATGACCACGGGAAAAACCATTGCCTTGACTAGACGGACCTTGGTTGGCAAAGTAATGTCTCTGCTTCTTAATATACTATCAAGGTTGGTCATAACTTTCCTTCCAAGGAGCAAGCATCTTTTAATTTCATGGCTGCAATCAGCATCTGCAGTGATTTTGGAGCCCCAGAAAATAAAGTCTGACACTGTTTCCACTGTTTTTCCATCTATTTCCCATGAAGTGATGGGACCAGATGCATGATCTTTGTTTTCTGAATGTTGGGCTTCAAGCCAACCTTTTCACTCTCCTCTTTCACTTTCATCAAGAGGCTTTTGAGTTCCTCTTCACTTTCTGCCATAAGGGTAGTGTCATCTGCATATCTGAGGTTATTGATATTTCTCCCAGCAATCTTGATTCCAGCTTGTGCTTCTTCCAGCCCAGCGTTCCTCATGATGTACTCTGCATATAAGTTAAATAAGCAAGGTGACAATATACAATCTTGACGTACACCTTTTCCTATTTGGAACCAGTCTGTTGTTCCATGTCCAGTTCCAACTGTTGCTTCCTGACCTGCATACAGGTTCCTCAAGAGGCACTGAGGCTCAGATCATGAACTCCTTATTGCGAAATTCAGACTTAAATTGAAGAAAGTAGGGAAAACCACTAGACCATTCAGATATGACCTCAGTCAAATCCCTTATGATTATATAGTGGAAGTGAGAAATAGATTTAAGGGACTAGATCTGATAGATAGAGTGCCTGATGAACTCTGGACGGAGGTTCGTGACATTGTACAGGAGACAGGGACCAAGACCATCCCCATGGAAAAGAAATGCAAAAGAGCGAAATGGCTGTCTGAGGAGGCCTTACAAATACCTGTGAAAAGAAGAGAGGCGAAAAGCAAAGCAGAAAAGGAAAGATATAAGCATCTGAATGCAGAGTTCCAAAGAATAGCAAGGAGAGATAAGAAAGACTTCCTCAGTGATCAATGCAAAGAAATAGAGAAAAACAACAAAATGGGAAAGACAAGAGACCTCTTCAAGAAAATTAGAGATTCCAAGGGAACATTTCATGCAAAGATGGGCTCGATAAAGGACAGAAATGGTATGGACCGAACAGAAGCAGAAGATATTAAGAAGAGGTGGCAGGAATACACAGAAGAACTGTACAAAAAAGATCTTAACGACCAAGATAGTCACGATAACGTGATCACTGACCTAGAGCCAGACATCTTGGAATGTGAAGTCAAGTGGGCCTTAGAAAGCATCACTACGAACAAAGCTAGTGGAGGTGATGGAATTCCAGTGGAGCTATTTCAAGTCTTGAAAGATGATGCTGTGAAAGTGCTGCACTCAATATGCCAGCAGATTTGGAAAACTCAGCAGTGGCCACAGGACTGGAAGAGGTCAGTCTTCATTCCAATCCCAAAGAAAGGCAATGCCAAAGAATGCTCTAACTACCGAACAATTGCACTCATCTCACATGCTAGTAAAGTCATGCTCAAAATTCTCCAAGCCAGGCTTCAGCAGTATGTAAACCGAGAACTCCCAGATGTTCAAGCAGGTTTTAGAAAAGGCAGAGGCACCAGAGATCAAATTGCCAACATCCGCTGGATCATGGAGAAAGCAAGAGAGTTTCAGAAAAACATCTATTTCTGCTTCATTGACTATGCCAAAGCCTTTGACTGTGTCGATCACAATAAACTGTGGAACATATACACAATGGAGTATTTTTCAGCCATCAGAAAGAATGCATTTGAATCAGTTTTAATGAGGTTGATGAAATTGGAGCCAATTATACAGAGTGAAGTAAGCCAGAAAGAAAAGCATCAATACAGTATACTAACGCATATATATGGAATTTGAAAGATGGTAACCTGAACCCTGTATACGAGACTGCAAAAGAGACATAGGCATACAGAACAGTCTTTGGGACTCTGTGGGAGAGAGTGAAGGTGGGATGATTGAGGAGAACGGCATTGTAGCATGTATATTATCATAAGCGACCAGTCCAGATTCGACGCATGATACAGGATGCTTGGGGCTGGTGCACGGGGATGACATGGAGGGAGGATATGGGGAGGAGGGAGGTGGGAGGGGGGTTCAAGAAAGGGAACACATGTACACCCGGGGTGGCTTCATGTCAATGTAGGGCAAAACCAACCAATATATTAATGTAAGGTAATTTGCCTCCAATAAAGTAAATTAAAATAAATAAATAAATAAAGTTTCCACAAATTTAAAAAAAAAAGAGGTTGGGGGAGGGGTCTTAGAAATCTCAAATGTGGGATATACAAGGCGTGAAACATCTAGAGGTGAGTTGGCTGGCAGCCTGCATGGGCAGTGAGGGGAGCGGGCTGGGTAGGGGGTGAGGGTTATCTACACCAAAGGCAAGGCAGAGGTGTATGTTTTCTTAGAATCAAGTGTGGACCGCAAAGAAAGGAACCATCTCTGAACCACTTTGAAAAGGACTTCACCCAAAAGGCGGCCTGCTCGGGTCCAGGTGGATCTCGGCAGGAAGTGGTTATAGAAACTTGGAGAGTCATGAGAGACCAGCTTGAGAGCTTTGTACGTGCCCAAGAACTGCAATCAGAGACCACCACTTCCCCCCAACATGGCATGTCTGGGGAGCCCCCAAAAGCTTTGGAGACCCAAAATGCCATTAGGGGGATGGAGAGAAGACAGCATGAATCAGAGGTTTCACAGGAGGCCTGGATGGGCTGAAGGAGTTGGAGTTCTGAAAGAGCTTTCAGATGCACTTTTTATACCCAGCAAAAGAAGCCATTTGTTTATAAGCCAAGAGGGACCAGAAAAGCTTTGCATGTGGTCTGCCTGAAATTTCACCCAAGGCTGGGCAGATTCCAAACCACAGAGCAGGCTGAAGTGGGGAGTCAAGGGGGAGATGAGAACCCTTCCTGTCTGCTTCCCAGTGAGTCCAGCTTGGCCCACAGAGGTCACCTGTGTTCCTTCTGTCTTGGGCTTCATGAAGATAGAGGTTTTGGAGAGCGTATCTAGGTCAGTCTCAGAAGCCCCACTGTGACCCTCGTTCCTATTATGTTTTCTGAGTTGGATTTCTATGGCCAGGTAGGTCATCATGGACCTGGAATGGAAAAGTTTTCTAGACAAAAACTTCCTGATGGGCCGTCAGGCTTCCACAGCTCTGAGTTGCCACTTTTATGTAAAGTTCTAGATACGAATTTCTCCCGGCAAACGCTACCATTAAACAGCCAATGAGCCACCACCTCAATATTTGCCTGACATGCGATGTCTGGGGTACCGTTCTGTGTGCTGCTCACCCTCTTCTGCTCGCTCTTCATTTCACTAGCACCTTGGCATTCAGAGGCTCAGATCCTTATTTTTGTAAAGAAATTTGATCTCTGCCCTCCCCCATATCTCTGTGTCCCTATCTTTGTATATGGTGTCCTTCATATAAAGTGCCATGGTTGACGCTGAGCATCTCTTGTTCAGTTTCCATGGTCACTTTCCTAATGCTGTTAACTATCCATTCCTGTTAAATTCCAAAGTCCCTTTTGCTCTAAGAAAGAAAAATAACCTCTGACTCTTTGGTAATTTGTGCATGTAAATGCAAGCTTCTGATCTAAATTTGAACCCCTTCAAAAATTTTTTTTTAAAAAGAGAACTCTACAATGTACAAAGGCTGGAAACAATTGAAGAAGGACTAGAATGTTCTCTCATGCTGGGCCCCAAATATTTTAGCTCTCTTTTTTATAATTCCCATTATAGTAAATGTTTTCATAAAGGCTTTTTTAATAGTACTTATTAAAATAAATTTTACATTACAACAAAATATACAAAGCTTGGGTATATAGCTTGATGAATGCATCAGATTGGGCTGCCATAACAAAATACCATGTATTGGGTACTTAGACCACAGACATTGGTTTCTCACAGTTCTGGAGGCAGAAGTCCTAGGTCAGGGCACCAGTATGGTTAGGTTCATGGAGGACTCTCTTCCTGGCTTGCAGACAGCCACCTTCTTGCTGTGTCCTCACATGGTAGGAGGGAGAAAGTGAGTTCTGGTCTTTTCCTCTTCATGGGGGCCCACCTTCCCAAAGATGCTCTCTCCAAATACCATCACACAGGGAGTGAGGGCTTCAACATAAAAATGTGGGGCAGAGGTGGTGGATTACAATTCAGTCCATAGCCATGAATGTTTACATCCATATACACCCACTTGACCATGAACCAGTCCAAGATCTAGAACATTAGGCATGAAGCTAAGACCCTTCTCCTGTTGATGACCATCCCTCTTAGAAACATCTTCTAGTTTCCAGCACCGTTAGATTAATTTTGCTGGCTCCTGAACTTCATAAAAATAGGATCATACAGTGTGTCATCATGATGTCTCTCTCACTTGGCTCAATATATTTGGGATTCATATTCATGTGTGTGTATAAGACTGTTCTTTTATTGCTGAGAATTATTACCACAATTTGTTTATCCATCCTTCTGTTAATGAATATTTGGAGTGTTTCTAATTTTTGACTATTACAAAGTTGCTATGAATGTTCCTAGAAATGTCTTTTTATGGGTGTATGTACTCATTTCTCCAGAGTGTGTCCCCAGAAGTGGAAGTGTTGGATCTTTGGATAGGTGTTAATATATGTTAACATTAATGTTGGTGACTCAGTAAAGAAACTGCCTGCAGGAATGTCTGCAGAAGACCCTGGTTTGATTTTGTGTCAGGAAGATCCCCTAGAAACAAGAATGGCTATCCACTCCAGTATTATTGCCTGGAGAATCCCATGGACAGAGGAGCTGGGCAGGCTACAGTCCATGGGGTCAAAAAGAATCAGACATGACTGAGCAACTAAGCAAGCACACAACATTAACAGTAAATGTTATTAGAAACAGCCGAGCAATTTTTCAAAATGATTGATTGACTATTCTATACTCTTATCAGCAAGATTTCAAGGTTCTGGTTGCTCTAGAGTCTCACCAGTGCTTGGAATTTTCGGTCTTTGTAACTGCATCCACTCTAATACAGCGTGGTTTCTCACTGTGGTTTTAAGTTTCATTTCCCCTGATGACGCATGTTGTACGTTTGTCGGCCATTCATGTATCTTCTTATGTGAAGTTCTTGTTCAAGTCTTTTGCCCATTTATTATTATTACTTCTTAATTTTTTGGATACTTTATAAATCTTGACCATATGCCCTTGATCAGATAAATGAATTGCAAATACATTCTACTAGTCTGTGGCTTGTCTCTTAATTTGTCCTGTTTTTTAAAGAGCGGACATTTTGACAACTAACTTATCATTTTTTTTCTTTTATTGTCTGTCCTTTTCAATTCTAAGAAAGATTTGAGTACTTAAAAGATATTCTCCTATGCTTTTCTTGTGGATGTTTTATACTTTTGACTTTCACTGGTCTATGGTCCATATGGATATCCAGTTGCTCTGGCACCATTTATTAAAAAGAACTCCTGGCTCTCCCAATGAATTGCTTTCGTGTTTTCTCTGGTTTTGATTTTGCTTTTCCAAAAATCCACTGACTGTAGACACATGGGTCTTCTCTGGACTTTTATTCTGTTTCATTGATCTAATTGTCTTTCCTTATGCCAATATTACACTGTCTTAGATACTGTAGCTTTATGATAAGTTTTAAAATCTGGTAGAGTAAACCCTCCTACTTTATTCTTTTTTAAGATTGTCTTGGCTATTTTAAGTTGTTCACATTTCCATATAAATTTTAGAATTAGTTCGTCAATTTATCTTCTGAAAAAAGTCTGCTAGGAGTTTGGTTAAGATTACATTATCTCTATAGATAAATTTGGAGATTATTGATACCTGAAGATTAAACAATTTAAGGTAACAATATTGGTACCTTATTTGTTACCTTAAGGCAACAATATTGGTACCAAATTAAGGTACCAATCAATGATCATGTCCTAATTTTCCATTTATTTAGGTACTCTTTAAGTTAATCCACCAATGACTTTATACTATAGAAGATTTGTACATATTTTATTTATATTTGTTCCTATGTATTTATTCATTTTGATCCTATTTTAAATGCTTGTGTTTTGCTATTTAATTTTTCAATTGTTTTAGTAGTATGGGGCTTCCCTTGTGGCTCAGCTGGTAGAGAATCCACCTATAATGCAGGGGACCTGGGTTTGATCCCTGAGTTGGGAAGATCCCCTGGAGAAGGGAAAGGCTACCCACTCCAGTATTCTGGCCTGGAGAATTCCATGGACAGTCCATGGGATCACAAAGAGTCAGACATGACTGAGTGACTTTCACTTCCACTTTTAGTGGTATTCAGTTCAGTCAGTTCAGTTCAGTCGCTCAGTCGTGTCCAACTCTCTGCGACCCCATGAACCACAGCACGCCAGGCCTCCCCGTCCATCACCAACTCCCGGAGTTCACTCACACTCATGTCCATCGAGTCGGTGATGCCATCCAGCCATCTCATTCTCTGTCGTCCCAGTCTCCTCCTACCCCCAATCCCTTCGAGCATCAGACTCTTTTCCAGTGAGTCAACACGTCGCATGAGGTGGCCAAAGTATTGGAGTTTCAGCTTTAGCATCAGTCCTTCCAATGAACACCCAGGATTGAACTCCTTTAGAATGGACTGGTTGGATTTCCCTGCAGACCAAGGGACTCTCAAGAGTCTTCTCCAACACCACAGTTCAAAAGCATCAATTCTTCAGCGATCAGCTTTCTTCACAGTCCAACTCTCACATCCATACATGACCACGGGAAAAACCATAGCCTTGACTAGACGGACCTTGGTTGGCAAAGTAATGTCTCTGCTTTTTAATATGCTATCTAGGTTGGTCATAACTTTCCTTCCAAGGAGTAAGCGTCTTTTAATTTCATGGCTGCAATCAGCATCCACAGTGATTTTGGAGCCCCAAAAAATAAAGTCTGACTTTGTTTCCACTGTTTCCCCATCTATTTCCCATGAAGTGATGGTGTCATCTGCATATCTGAGGTTATTGATATTTCTCCCGGCAATCTTGATTCCAGCTTGTGCTTCTTCCAGCCCAGTGTTCCTCATGATGTACTCTGCATATAAGTTAAATAAACAGGATGACAATATACAGCCTTGACATACTCCTTTTCCTATTTGGAACCAGTGTGTTGTTCCATGTACAGTTCTGACTGTTGCTTCCTGACCTGCATACAAGTTTCTCAAGAGGCAGGTCAGGTGGTCTGGTATTCCCATCTCTTTCAGAATTTTCCACAGTTTATTGTGATCCACACAGTCTAGGCTTTGGCATAGTCAATGAAGCAGAAATAGATGTTTTTCTGGAACTCTCTTGCTTTCTCCATGATGTTGGCAATTTGATCTCTGGTTCCTCTGCCTTTTCTAAAACCTGCTTGAATACATATATGCAATTAATTATGCATGTTCACTCAATATCCTGTGACCTTGATTAAGGTCACATGTTGTGTATTCCTTTGTATATTCCTGTTGTATATTCCTTTGGATTCTCTGTGCACTCAATCCTGTCTTCTGTGAGTAAAGATAGTTTTCATTATTTCTTTCCAATCATTTTGCTTTCTATTTGTTTTTTCACATCTTATTACACTTGTGAGGAATTCCATTGTGATACTGAAAGAAGTGGTGAGAGTAGGAATCTTTGTCTCATTCTTTGGTCACAGTTGCTTCGACTACAAAGATTAGAGCCACACAAATTTGTTCAAGTGAAAGGGTCACATGGTCAGGATGCGGGAATGTCAAAGAATCCAAGTGAGAGAGGTGAAATCCAAGTGTGATGAAGGGAGGTGCCGTCAGGAGACCGCTTCCTCCTTTCCTCAGGGTCCAGGGTCCTGCTGCCCTCTGCTCCGTGGACTGCTGTATTCTCCTGCTCTCTCCTCAGACCATCTTCTCTTGCTTGTCGCCTTGCATATGACCCAAAATGGCAGCCAGAGCTGACATGACCCTTCAACTAGGCTCTCCACAGCCAATGAGGACTTTCGGATCGCTAAGAAAGAATTTCAAAGAAGGATCTGAATAGCCATCCTTGGGTCAGGTGTTTAGCTCTGGGCCAATCACCTAAACAAAGAAAAAGAAGAGGCAGGATTAATGAGGTCATTTCCACTTCACAGGGACCTATGTATGTTGGAAAGAATCTTTAAGAAGTGCGTGAAGGAGAGCCAGGCACCCAAAACATGTCTCGTGTAGTTATCGTCTGGGTCTCCCATACAAGGGAATGCCAAAGGGGACTTAAAGGTGAGTCCCTTCTCCAAGGTGAGAAATAGAAGAATGGAAATTAGAGTGGTAGGGGCTGACAGCTAGATGAGAGGACTAATGTCTTCTGAGACTCAGATGGCCAAGGAACCAGTTCTCCATGTGCTAGAAGTATGTTCTTCTTAGTGGTCAGTGCCTGTCCCCAGAGGTTCTAGAATAGTCCACAGCTCACCCAGTGGTGTGCTGCCAGTCCTCTTCCATACGGCCACAAGCAGGGGTATTGGGGGGCAGTGCAGCAGGAGGGGAACACAATTACTATAGACAGACGTGCTAGAAACAGGAATACCGGAAAGGAACTAATCTCTGTTGAGGGTGTACTATCACTTTAAAGTCTCTTGAGTTATTCCCATTTCACAGATTAGAAAACTAAGACTCAAAGTTAGTAACGAGCCTGAGGTTGCACAGCTAGTAAGACAGCCAGACCATCAATCAAAGGCTTAGACTCCACACCCTACATTCTCCCACCCACCCCAGGCTGCCCCGATAGAGGTATTGCAGGATGAACTTGGCTGTGCAAAGGAGGGTGTTACTGTTGAAATGTCCACAGTGGGCAAAGCCCTAAGGTATCCCCAGTTCATCACCAGATTGGTCTCTTGGAAGTCCTCTCAAGGCAAGATGTTATAAGTTGGGTCTTTACTATAGATGCAATGTCCCAGAAATCACTTCATATCACAAAATCACCAAGGTGATAAATATAGATCCACACAAATGAGAAAAGGATAGAATGCAAAAATGTGCTTTTTATGAATTGACATTTCTATATGAAACTAAACTACATTATAAAATTTCACATAGGGTAATTTTTCTGCATGAACTCGGCAGGCTGATGCTTCCTAAAATATTTGTCCACTGACTTTCCCAGTGAAGACATGTTTGTCTATTCCTGGCAAAGACCTGAGGGAACTGCAGAAGTTTCTAATTGTTCCAAGAATGTTCAGCCTGCTTTAAGCATTAGATTCACCCCAGGGCTTACACTCAGGGGGCAGCCAAGTATATCCTCACTAAGTGTTAACAGCTCTGCTCTAGTTGGTCCAGTCAAACCTTCCTAATTATTTAATATTGTGACAAGTTTCCCTGGATCCAGCTCCAGAACGATCATTGCATGAAATCCCTCACTGCCATTAACGACTCATGCATGAAAAGACGCATGTACCCCAGCGTTCACTGCAGCACTATTCACAGTAGCCAGGACATGGAAGCAACCCAGGTGTCCATCAACAGATGAATCGATAAAGAAGGTGTGGTACATATACACAATGGAATATTATTCAGCCACTAAAAGAACGAATTTGGGTCAGTTGTAGTGAGGTGAATGAACCTAGAGCCTGCTATACAGAGTGAAGTAAATCATAAAGAGAAATACAAATATCGTATACTAACACATGTATATGGAATCTAGAAAAATGGTACAGATGAACCTATTTGCAGGGAAGGAATGGAGACGCAGATGCAGAGAATGGACGAGGGAAGGAGAGAGTGGGACAGACGGAGAAAGTAGCCTTGATATGTATATACCATCATGTGTAAAATAGCTAGCTGGCAGGAAGTTACTATGTAACACGAGGAGCCCAGACGGGTGCTCTGTGATGACCTAGAGGGGCGGGTTAGGGGAAGAGGAGGAGAGCTCAAGAGGGAGGTGCTGTATTCATATTTATGGTTGATTTGTACTGTACGGCAGAAGCCAAAGCAACATTGTAAAGCAATTTCCCTCCAGTTAAAAAATAAATTAAAAAAATAAATAAGATTTCTTACCAGTAGGGAAAGAAAAAGCAAAGACTCATGAGTCTTTGAATGCTGATATGAGACAAGGACCAGTTTCCATAGGGAACTGTACACATTTCCATGGAAATACAGAAGTTCCATGTACTGTAGCCCTGGAATGAGCAGCTGTTCATAAATGCTAGTTCAGGTTGTCACTAGCAGAGTCTCACAGTCTTTACAATCTGTAAACACGAGAAACAAATGCCGAGTCATTGCAGGTTGGGGGGCTGCCTCTTTGATTCAAAGAAGCCGTTTTAGGGTTTGCCATTAGTCAATCATTTGTGACAATACAGATCTGAAGAAATGCAGCCTGACTCTAATCAGCCTCCAGAGCTACCAATTTATACGAAACGCAGGAGACAGAGAAGCCAGTGAAACACACTGCAGTCACAATCAACAGAATCCAGGCAGGACGGATGACCCAATTTCTCAACCAAGTACAAGCAGAAAACAAAAGTGAGGTAGCGATCTAAAGGTTTTCAGGCAACATCAACCAATTGCAATGCGTAAACCTTACTTGAATTCTGTTTCAAACAAACACTTTTTCCCTTTTCTTGAGGGTAAGTTTCAAAGACAATCAGGGAAATTTGAACTCAGATCGGATGTTTGATGCTGTGTGCGCTGTCACTCAGGCAGGTCTGACTCTTTGCCACCCCGTGGATTGTAGCCCTCCAGGCTCCTTTGTCCCTGGGATTCTCCAGGCAAGAATACTGGAGTGGGTTGCCATTTCCTCTTCCAGGGGATCTTCCCCACGCAGGGACTTAACCCAAGTCTCCTGTGTCTCCTGAATTATAGGCAGATTCTTTACCTGCTGAGCCATTGGGAAAGCCCCTTGATGATGCTAAGAAATTACAAATTTTTTAAGGCATGTTAAAGGTATGAGGGCTATTTTTAAAGTCCTTTTCTTTTAGAGATACACTCTGAAAGCTTTTGGATGAAATGATAAGATCTCTGGGACTTGCTTCAAAATCATGCAGGCCCAGGAAGGCGTGGGGAGGAATAAAGATGAAAGAAGATAAGCCATGAGTCTTCGACAACTGCTGAGCTGGTGAAGGGAATTCATTATACTTTTCTCTCTGCTTTAGTATATGTTTGAAATTTTCCATAATAAAAAGCTGGCTTTTATTGTATTTTTGAGAGTTTATTTTAAATAAATAAAAAGGGCTTCCAGATGTTCAAGCTGGATTTAGAAAAGGCATAGGAACCAGAGATCAAATTGTCAACATCCGTTGGATCATCAAAAAAGCAAGAGAGTTCCAGAAAAACATCTACTTCTGCTCTATTGACTACGCCAAAGCCTTTGACTCTGTGGATCACAACAAACTGTGGAAAATTCTTCAAGAGATGGGAACACCAGACCACCTGACCTGCCTACTGAGATCTGTATGCAAGTCAAGAAGCAAGAGTTAGAACTGGACATGGAAAAACAGACTGATTCCAAATCAGGAAAGGAGTACGTCAAGGTTGTGTATTGTCACCCTGCTTATTTAACTTATATGCAGAATACATCATGCAAAATGCCAGGCTGGATGAAGCACAATCTAGAATCAGATTGCCAGGAGAAATATCAATAACCTCAGATACACAGACGGAGAAGGCAATGGCAAGCCACTCCAGTACTCTTGACTGGAAAATTCCATGGATGGAGGAGCCTGGTGGGCTGCAGTCCATGGGGTCGCTAGGGGTCGGACACTTCACTTTCACACATTGGAGAAGGAAATGGCAACCCACTCCAGTGTTCTTGCCTGGAGAATCCCAGGGACAGGGGAGCCTGGTGGACTTCCATCTATGGGGTCACACAGAGTCGGACACGACTGAAGTGACTTAGCAGCAGCAGCAGCAGCAGATACGCAGATGACGCCACTCTTATGGCAGAAAGCAAAGAAGAACTAAAGAGCCTCTTGATGAAAATGAAAGAGGAGAGTGAAAAAGTTGGATGAAAACTCAACATTCAGAAAACTAAGATCATGGCATCACTTCATGGCAAATATATGGGGAAACAATGGAAACAGTGACAGACTTTGTTTTGGGGGGCTGCAAATTCACTGCAGATGGTGACTGCAGCCATGAAATTAAAAGACTTGCTCCTTGGAAGAAAAGCTATGACCAACCAAGACAGCGTATCAAAAAGCAGAGACATTACTTTGCAACAAAAGTCTGTGTAGTCAAAGCTATGGTTTTTCCAGTGGTCATGTATGGATGTGAGAGTTGGACTATAAAGAAAGCTGAGCGCCAAAGAACTGATGCTTCCCAACTGTGACACTGGAGAAGACTCTTGAGAGTCCCTTGGACTGCAAGGAGATCAAACTCAGTTCAGTTCAGTCGCTCAGTCGTGTCGGACTCTCCGCGACCCCATGAATCACAGCACGCCAGGCCTCCCTGTCCATCACCAACTCCCGGAGTACACTCAAACTCATGTCCACAGAGTCGGTGATGCCATCCAGCCATCTCATTCTCCGTCGTCCCCTTCTCCTCCCGCCCCCAACCTTCCCCAGCATCAGAGTCTTTTCCAGTGAGTCAACTCGTCGCATGAGGTGGCCAAAGTATTGGAGCTTCAGCTTTAGCATCAGTCCCTCCAATGAACATCCAGGATTGATCTCCTTTAGAATGGACTGGTTGGATCTCCTTGCAGTAGAAGGGACTCTCAAGAGTCTTCTCCAACACCACAGTTCAAAAGCATCGATTCTTCGGCGATCAGCTTTCTTCACAGTCCAACTCTCACATCCATACATGACCACGGGAAAAACCATTGCCTTGACTAGACGGACCTTGGTTGGCAAAGTAATGTCTCTGCTTTTTAATATACTATCAAGGTTGGTCATAACTTTCCTTCCAAGGAGCAAGCGTCTTTTAATTTCATGGCTGCAATCAGCGTCTGCAGTGATTTTGGAGCCCCCCAAAATAAAGTCTGACACTGTTTCCACTGTTTTTCCATCTATTTCCCATGAAGTGATGGGACCAGATGCCATGATCTTTGTTTTCTGAATGTTGAGCTTCAAGCCAACCTTTTCACTCTCCTCTTTCACTTTCATCAAGAGGCTTTTGAGTTCCTCTTCACTTTCTGCCATAAGGGTAGTGTCATCTGCATATCTGAGGTTCTTGATATTTCTCCCAGCAATCTTGATTCCAGCTTGTGCTTCTTCCAGCCCAGCGTTCCTCATGATGTACTCTGCATATAAGTTAAATAAGCAAGGTGACAATATACAACCTTGACATACACCTTTTCCTATTTGGAACCAGTCTGTTGTTCCATGTCCAGTTCTGACTGTTGCTTCCTGACCTGCATACAGGTTTCTCAAGAGGCAGGTCAGGTGGTCTGGGATTCCCATCTCTTTCAGAATGTTCCACAGTTTATTGTGATCCACACAGTCAAAGGCTTTGGCATAGTCAATGAAGCAGAAATAGAAGTTTTTCTGAAACTCTCTTGCTTTCTCCATGATCCAGCGGATGTTGACAATTTGATCTCTGGTGCCTCTGACTTTTCTAAAACCTGCTTGAACATCTGGGAGTTCACGGTTTACATACTGCTGAAGCCTGCCTTGGAGAATTTTGAGCATGACTTTACTAGCGTGTGAGATGAGTGCAATTGTGCGGTAGTTTGAGCATTCTTTGGCATTGCCTTTCTTTGGGATTGGAATGAAGACTGACCTTTTCCAGTCCTGTGGCCACTGCTGATTTTTCCAAATTGGCTGGCATATTGAGTGCAGCACTTTCACAGCATCATCTTTCAAGATTTGAAATAGCTCAACTGGAATTCCATCACCTCCACTAGCTTTGTTCGTAGTGATGCTTTCTAAGGCCCACTTGACTTCACATTCCAAGATGTCTGGCTCTAGGTCAGTGATCACGTTATCGTGACTATCTTGGTCGTGAAGATCTTTTTTGTACAGTTCTTCTGTGTATTCCTGCCACCTCTTCTTAATATCTTCTGCTTCTGTTAGGTCCATACCATTTCTGTCCTTTATCGAGCCCATCTTTGCATGAAATGTTCCCTTGGAATCTCTAATTTTCTTGAAGAGGTCTCTTGTTTTTCCTATTCTGTTGTTTTCCTCTATTTCTTTGCATTGATCACTGAGGAAGGCTTTCTTATCTCTCCTTGCTATTCTTTGGAACTCTGCATTCAGATGTTTATATCTTTCCTTTTCTCCTTTGCTTTTCGCCTCTCTTCTTTTTACAGCTATTTGTAAGGCCTCCTCAGACAGCCATTTTGCTCTTTTGCATTTCTTTTCCATGGGGATGGTCTTGGTCCCTGTCTCCTGTACAATGTCACGAACCTCCGTCCAGAGTTCATCAGGCACTCTATCAATCAGATCTAGTCCCTTAAATCTATTTCTCACTTCCACTGTATAATCATAAGGGATTTGATTGAGGTCATATCTGAATGGTCTAGTGGTTTTCCCTACTTTCTTCAATTTAAGTCTGAATTTCGCAATAAGGAGTTCATGATCTGAGCCACAGTCAGCTCCTGGTCTTGTTTTCGCTAACTGTATACAGCTTCTCCATCTTTGGTTGCAAAGAATATAATCAATCTGATTTCGGTGTTGACCATCTGGTGATGTCCATGTGTAGAGTCTTCTCTTGTGTTGTTGGAAGAGGGTGTTTGCTATGACCAGTGCATTCTCTTGACAAAACTCTATTAGCCTTTGCCCTGCTTCATTCCGTGCTCCAAGGCCAAATTTGCCAGTTACTCCAGGTGTTTCTTGACTTCCTACTTTTGCATTCCAGTCCCCTAGAATGAAAAGGACATCTTTTTTGGGTGTTAGTTCTAAAAGGTCTTGTAGGTCTTCATAGAACCGATTAACTTCGGCTTCTTCAGCAGTACTGGTTGGCGCATAGGCCTGGATTACTGTAATATTGAATGGTTTGCCTTGGAAACGAACAGAAATCATCCTGTCATTTTTAAGATTGCATCCAAGTACTGCATTTCGGACTCTTTTGTTGACCATGATGGCTACTCCATTTCTTCTAAGGGATTCCTGCCCACAGTAGTAGATATAATGGTCATCCGAGTTAAATTCACCCATTGCAGTCCATTTTAATTCACTGATTCCTAGAATGTCGACGTTCACTCTTGCCATCTCCTGTTTGACCACTTCCAATTTGCCTTGATTCATGGACCTAACATTCCAGGTTCCTATGCAATATTGCTCTTTACAGCACCGGACCTTGTTTCTATCATTGGTCACATCCACAACTGGGTATTGGTTTTGCTTTTGCTCCATCCCTTTATTCCTTCTATAGGAAATCAACCCTGAATATTTATTGGAATGACTGATGCTGAAGCTGAAACGCCAATACTTTGGCCATGGGAAGGACTGACTCATTGGAAAAGACCCAGATGCTGGGAAATATTGAGGGCAGGTGGAGAAGGGGAAGACAGAGGATGAGATGGCTGGATGGCATCACTGACTCAATGGACGTGAGTTTGAGCAAGCTCCGAGAGTTGGTGATGGACAGGAGGCCTGGCGTGCTGCAGTCCGTGGGTCATAAAGAGTCAGACACAAATGAGCGACTGAACTGAGCTGCACTGGACGTAGAGAGACCCTTCAGCCCCCACTCCCATCCCCCTGCCTCTGTCCCGCTCTCCAGGAGGCTGGGCAGAATCATCAGCCCCCACCACTGATCATGGTGGCCTGGGGCGTGTTGACTGTCAGACACAACTGAGCACTTAGCAGCAGCAGCAGGGGACATTGACCGTAGGCTCCCCGAAAGCTGGACCATGCCAAGTTTCATTCTCCCTGAGCACTTAGCACATGGCTGACCACCAGAAGCGCTCAATATTTGCAAAGGCAGGGAGGCTCCCTGGGCAGAGGTTGCAGCCTAGGAACTTGACAGTCTTAAAGGCACACTTGTGCAGACTACTGCAGCAGGGGCCCAGGACTGCTCCAACCAAGGTTCTCACAAAGTCAGGTCATGATGTCACCGGGATAGGTAAATACAGCCCCGGCGGGAAGACAGCAGCTCTAATGTAGAGGGGTTTGCCTGCCTAGATCCCTTTTGGAGATAACCCACTTTTCCAGCTCCCCCAGAAGAACAGGAGACCCAGAACCCTCAGCAAAAAGAATGCAAACAGAGCATCGGCAGGTAACTTCCGCTCCAGCACCCCTCCACCTGGCCACCAGCTAAGCCCTGGTAGGACCATGAATGTGAACATCAGCTGTGCAACATGAACAAAGGGACACACTCAAAAGGATCTCAGGCCACTTGACATAGTGACTGGAGGGGTTTAGATGTTCTATCTCCGAAATCGTTTCTATTCTTACACTATCTCAGAACAAATATAACTGTGACTTATGTTTCACAGTTTAGGCAGCTAATTTCATATACTTCTGACAGCTCCATCTTATTTTCAGCCTTTCGCACCATTTCTTCTCTGGGAGGTTGAAGGAGCTTATTTCTCACCTCCCTACCAGGCCTTGACATGGGCTGTGGGGTCAGTGGCTCTTTTAGGGTGACCTTGGGGCGGGTGTGCCCCCTAGCACTCCCCACTCCTGCTTAGCCTCGAGGAGACTAGACACAGGCTCGAGAACTTGCAAGAACTCAGATCTTAAGGGGTTAAAAGGACAGTCTCCTAGACTCGTTAGCTCCTTTAGCATTTGAGTTAATAGTAATAATAGTAACAGGCGCTGGACTGAGCCTGATGCATGGGCTTTACCTGTGTAATTATATCTTCGGTGTTGTAAACTGTTGTTGTTCAGTCGCCAAGTTGTGTCCTCCTCTTTGCAATCCCATGGACTTGCAACCCCGCACCAGGATTCCCTTTCCCTCACCAACTCCCAGAGTTTGCCCAAGTTCATGTCCATTGAATCAGTGATGCCATCCAACCATCTCATCCTCTGTCATCCCCTTCTCCTCCTGCCCTCAATCTTTCCCAGCATCAGGGTCTTTTCCAATGAGTCAGCTCTTCGCATCAGGTGGCCAAAGTATTGGAGTTTCAGCCTCAACATCAGTCCTTCCAATGAACACTCAGGACTGATCTCCTTTAGGATGGACTGATTTGATCTCCTTGCAGTCCAAGGGAGGGACTCTCAAGAGCCTTCTCCAGCACCACAGTTTGAAAGTAGCAATTAAACTGTCAACATCCTCCCATTTATTAAATGGTCCTTTTAGGGTTAGTTGGCCTTAATTTAGTTATTCTAGTTTATTTTGCCTACCATTCTTTTAATTTTTAGGCTTCCTCACTTCACCTTCCCTCTTGGGTGCATGCGTGGTCACTTCAGTCCTGTCCGACTCTTTGCAACCCTATGGAAGTCTAGCCCACCAGGCTCCTCTGTCCACGGGGTGCTCCAGGCAAGAACACTGGAGTAGATTGCCATGCCCTCCTCTCCTCTCCCTTCTTATCTCCCTCTACTTAAATCACCTTTTAAATGTTTTCTTTTTGCATTTTACCTTTCTGGTTATTTCCACTATTAAAATTCAGTGCTTCTGACTTTGCTTTACTATCCCTCCTCCATCCCATTTCGTTTTTATCTTACTATTTAAATCCCTGAGCTTTTGAGGATTTGTAGGTTTTAACTTATTATTTCTTGTTTCTTTTAAAGCTATTGATATAATCCTTTATAAGTCCTTTTATTTTGTCTGCTTGGCTGCTTACAACAACTCAGTAACCTAATGTTGATCTTAAATTATCATTTTAGTGGTTCTATCCCTTGCGTGTAATGTGAATGATTCTGTTTCTTTGGTTGTGCCAATCCTATATCTTATTAGTTATACTTTCTCTAAATCTTTGAATTCTTAATTTCAAAACTTTCACCTTCTGGCCTGGCCTTGGGGAGGATGTGGCTCCATCATTCATTAGATGTGACCTTAGGCGTTATTCAGGCTTGTTTTCACTCAGTTCATGAATCTTTACATCGGGGTTGATAGCGATGGAGGTGTTAGGAAGAAAACGGAAGTGCTGAGAACAATGGCCACTACCCATGATTACTCATCAAGGACTTACAGTGCTCTCCATTCAGGGCCTTTGCTGCTCCCCAACCATCAGTGTTGCCTGGATACTTTCTATTCATTCTTCAGGTCTCACTTAGCTTCTTCCAGAAAGCCTTTCCTGACCACCCCCCGACCATCCCTCCCTCACACTTCCTGCCACAGGCTGCATTAGAAGCTTCTCTCTCCAGCTCACATAGCACCATGGACTATCCCCGTCATATTTATTTCCTGATGACTTATCATTTCTATCAGATGATACTTTGTTCATGGTCATATCCCTAGGCCTAAGATAGTTGATCAATGAATGAAGTGGATGTCTGCCTCCCCTGTCATGGATTTGAGGATGAAGTATCTTTTGTTTGCGGAACCATTCACACTGTCGTCTATGTAACCCCCTGGTGCTGGGCAGTGAACAACCTGAGCTGCTGTACGTAACAGCCCTGAGGACAAAATCACCAGCTGCCTTCATAGATCCATATATTGGTACAAAGAATGAGTCCTTTTTGTGGTTAACTGCTTTAAAACAAAAATCATTACTCTTGGCAGATGCCTCACCCCTGCAAGCCAGAGGAACCCATTATTTATGTGTTCATTCATTTAATGAATATTTATTAAGCACCTCCACTGTTTTGAGTGCTGATTTTTATCAGAATATTCCTTATTTGGTGCTTCAGGGACACATTTAGCAACCACTTCCCTGGAAATGTCCCAGAAAAACTTAATGCCCTAAAGCCCACGGTCCAGGAGGCTATTATTGGGCTTTAGTTGTGTGGCTCTGATGCATTCCTTGGAAAGGTTTCTAGATACTTGGAAATATTTCTAGACCTCAATCACCTCAAGTCATGCTCTGTGGAAAGAACTGTGACCTTGACTACATGACCTGAAGGCAATACACAACAGCTCTTCCAGGGGAGATTCTGGTTGCTGGCAGATCACTGAGAAGTTTGTGCCACTTAATTCTCATAAAAGGATGTATGTCAGTGATCCTCTGGCCTGCTTTCTTACGGCCTGTTCTTCACTCATTCGTCTGAGCATGTTGATTGTGTAGGAACAGCAGCCTCAGATTTAAACCACCAGTTTTGAGAGGTAGATACATACACTAACCCCTTTTTAAAGGTCGGATGGTAAAGTCAGTTGATTATATTGCCAAAACTTCGCAGCAAAAAGATGGCAAAGTTAGAAAATACAACCCCCCAAAATGTTGTTTCACGAATAATACTATTTCCTTGTAGAAAATGATAAATGAAGTTAATTAATCTACTACTGGAAAAACATAGTAATCAGTAAAAAGTTAGTAGATGCAATGAGAGATCATCTCCCAATTTATACTGAAATTTATGTTGGCTGGTATATAAAAAGAAAAGCAAATACCACGCAGCAGAAAAGTTTCTGAAATGTAATAAGTATTACCCTGCTCTACAGGCTTCCCAGGTGGCGCTAGTGGTTACGAACACACTTGTCAATGCAGGAGACAAGATGTAAAGATGGGGGTTTGACCCCCGGGTCAGGGATATCCCCTTGAGAAGGGAAAGGCAACCCACTCCAGTATTATTGCCTGGAGAATCCCATGGACAGAGGAACCTGGCAGGTGACATTCCATGGGGTTGCAAAGAGTCGGCCATGACAGAGAAACTAACACACACCCTACTCTACAGAGTCATGAGAAAGCAACGAAGGAACGTATGGAAAATATTTAAAACAGCGCTTGCCACATAGTAGGTCCTTGATAAATATCTATCAGAGCTTGAACATCTTGAATTTCCTCTGTAATTCTTGTCTGTGTTAACGATTCTGTATTACATGGTTCTTATGTATTGTCCTTGGATTTATATTCCTGTCTCCAGCTTCCATTAGCACGACTCTGGCCTTATTTTTAAAGATCTGCCTCAGTCACCACGCAGAGCTCACATAGTCCAGGTCTTTGCCTGAGGCGTGAGCCCCAGCCTCTCACCCACAGCGCCCTCCTGGAGGCCGCTGAAGGTTCTGCGGCCCTTTCACCCTCTGGTGACCTGGGGTTTGTCCCTGGAGAGTGCCAGGCCCTCACAGGCTTTGTGTTTCCCTTCTTCACCTTTCAACTCTAGCAGCAGAGCCGCCACTAAGCCTCTCCTCAGCGTCCTGCCTCTGGCTCACATTACAAGATAAGTCAGCCACAGAAAGACACATGCTGCGTGCTTTCACTCATGAGACATCTAAAACATAAACAAACCAGCGAAACAGAAACAGTCCTACAGAGAGCAAAGCAGCGGCTGTCAGTGGGAAGAGAGGGCGGGACAAGATGGGGGAGGGGGATAAAGAGACGTGAACGACTGGGTATAAAAAAGGAAGGTACAAGGATGTCGTGCACAGGTCAGGGGACATAGCCGGTATTTCATAACTTTATCGGAGTTCAGTGGAACATAATCTGTAAAAATATTGAATCACTATGTTGTTCATCTGAAACTGGGCTTCCCTGGTGGCTCAGATGGTAAAGAATCTGCCTGCAATGCAGGGTTCGATCCTTGGGTTGGGACGATCCCCTGGAGAAGGGAACGACTACCCAATCCAGTAAAACTAGTATTGTCAATCAGCAATACTTCAATTTTTAAAAATGAGATACCAAGGAAAACTGCCACTCAAAATTTCCTGTCATACGTGACAGCAGCAATACAGTCAAGCAAGTCATCTTTCTCACAAGAATCCATGGGAGTGATGTCCCTGATGGTCCAGTGGTTACGACTCTAAGCTTCCACGGCAGGGGCCATGGGTTTGAGCCCTGGTTGAAGAACTAAAATCCTGCATGCTACATGGAGTAGCCAAATAAATTAATGTTTAAAAAAGTAATTCGTGGGAGAGAGAACTACTTTTGCCCATGAACGATGTACTGGGATTTCCACTGGGTAAAGGGTAAAGCATCTGCCTACAATGTGGGAGACCTGGGTTCGATCCCTCGGATGGGAAGATCCCCTGGAGAAGGAAATGGCAACCCACTACAGTACTCTTGCCTGGAAAATCCCATGGACGGAGAAGCCATGGTAGGCTACAATGGGGTCGCAAAGAGTTGGACACAACCAAGCAACTTCACTTTCACTTTTAAGGGAATGGTGTAGGGGTAGGTTACAGAGAGAAAAGAGTGAGTGACAGGGCCCTTGGCACCCTGGAGGCACCGAGAGCCGAGAGTCGGCGGCATGCAGCACCCTGGAGAGAGCATCAGACCTCCCCCCACCCAGCTTTTCTCTCTCTGACGTGGGTAATTGGCATCGTTGGCCTCCCAAATCCTGACACTGCCAGTCATGCAACAACAAAACCTCCAAATTAAGATCTCGGCTCCACGCTGTAACATAATCTTATGCTCTATTTTGGCCAAGTTTAATTAGTATGCCAGGAGTCAGGTCTTCCCAGGTTGCAAAATCATGTGCCAGCCAAGACAAGGCCACCCCACCTGGCCTGAGGAGCAAGCTAAGAACCTGTATGTGAGCCAAAGAGTCGACATGCTGGATCTGGGCTCAAGGCGGGACATGAAATCACAGAAAGTGCATTTTACCGCAAGAGTCTGCTACATGGAAAGAGGGCCAGCGGCAGTGCCTGGGAGGGTGCACGAGTGGAAAACCCCGAGCTGCCTGAGGTAACTCCCAGCCCCCCAGACAGGGCTAAAGGGGCAGTGGCTTCGGCAGGAAGGACCCGGTGTCTTTGTCCACTTCGGAACCCCTGCCTTGGCGAGTATCAGACACAAAATAGGGCAGCAACACCGGTTGTCCTCAGAATTTTCTGGCCAAAAGCTGAAGGAATGCAGGGTACTCCACCTTCAAGACACCCAGTGACCACACTGCCCAGTCCTCATGGCCTCCCATTGAATGTGGACTGAACTTTGTGACTACTTCTAACAGATTGATGTGCGTAATAGCGTGTGAATTGGAGTCAAGGTCATAAAAGGCAGCAGGCATTAGTCTCTCCCTTTCGCTCTGGAGAAGTCATCTTCCACATTCATGGGGACACCAGGGAACCCAACGCCAGGCCCATGGGCAGCAGCTGGACCTCAGCCTATGAAAGAAGCATAAAACCATGTGCTTTCTGGACTGAGGAAGTTCCCTGAGAGCATAAATGTTGCTGTAGGCTGAAAAGTCACGGGGCCATTTGGTACATGGCAATAGATAACTTCCGTGTTGTCCCTGACAGTAAAGAATCTGCCTGCAATGTGGGAGACCTGGGTTCGAAACCAGGTTTGGAAGATCCCCTGGAGAAGGAACTGGCAACCCACTCCAGTACTTTTGCCTGGAGAATCCCATGCACAGGGGAGCCTAGTGGGCTACAGTCCATGGGGTCACAAAAGGGTCAGACACAACTCTGCTGACTCTCTCACACACACATACACGATGGGTAACTAACACATTGGAAACATTCTATAAACTGGGCTAGGAAGTAAAGTCTACCCATATACAGAATATGCTGGGCAGAATGCTTGGCATCAGGTCCATCTGACCCCATCTGCCTTTCTCCTGTTCCCCTGCCATCCAGGGGAATGTATGTACATAAACACATACACACACAGAGTATCCTCATAGCCCTCAAGTAGCAACTGATGCCAACATATAAAATTTCAGCTTTCTTGTGACCAAGAGGCAGTTCGTGTCCCAGAGCCGATCGGGAAGCAGCCGAGACTGAGGTTCAACCTGAAACCCTCGAGCCTGGCATTTCCTCTCCTTGCTTCTCGCCTCCCTCCCTCATATTTCCTAGGAGCTCTTCCTTAAGGGGGCTTCCCTGGAGGCTCGGATGGTTAAGAATCTGCTTGCAATGCAGAAGACACGAGTTTGATCCTGGGTCAGGAAGATGGGAGGAGGGAGTGGTAACCCACTCGTCTTCTTGCCTGGAGAATCCCAAGGACAGAGGAGCCTGGCGGGCTACAGTCCATGGGGTCGCAAAGAGTCAGACACAACTGAACACACACACACACGTGCACGTTTGTCAGCTATTCTTCCTTTTTTCTGAAGCATGCGGTGAAATCAATCATAGGTTAGTGAGAAAGAGAATGAACCAACAGACAAGGCAAAAGTCTGGTTTTGATGGTGACCATTTCAGAACAAACTGTCTCAGACAAGGGCAAGGGGACAGAAGCAAGGGGACTTCCTGGAAGTGACCTGAGGCCACAGCAATCGCCAGGACTAGGAGGCTCCCCGAGCCCCTCCTCACCCACTAGGTCCTGGGACGGCACGGGTCCATGGACAGAGGTCTTGCCCTCTTGATCATCCTTTCGGTAAAATTGGAATACAGCTCTCTAGCCTGACTGAAGGCAGGGGCTGGACCAAAAGACCCTGTGAAGCCCCTCTCTGCTTCCCGAGACCCTCATCTCCAGGCCTAAGACCCTGCCCCACTCTCCAGTGGAAAAGTGGAGTCAGGAATCCTGGGGAAGTGGGAGGGGGGCTGCAGAGTCGACCCCACTGCCCAAGACTCAGCACCCAGAGCCCTCACTTATACTTCCACTCATGCATATCTTTACAAATGTTCTTTCCCTACAAAATGGCCCATGTTTTTAATTTTTTGGCAATGCTGTGCAGCTTCTGGAATTTAGTTCCCTGACCAGCAATTGAACCCAAGCCCTCGGCAGTGAGAGCATTGAGTCCTAACCACTGGACCACCAGCTGATTCCCAGGTCATGCTTAAAAAAAAAAAAAAAACTTATACAAACAAAACAGCTCACTGAATGTACTAATCCATTGGAAAGCCATATTATCTTAAAAATTAAAACAAGCAAAAGATACAAAAAACATCATTGAACCAGGTTGGCTTTGCCCCACACGCAGCAAGCCAAAATGCTTAGATGCCAAGGTTTGCAGTGGAGAAAGGGTTTACAAAGGAAAGGAGCAGGCCAAGGCATGTGGGAAGCCTGGGGAGCTGGGGAGAGGAGCCTGGGGTAAGATTCAGGCATTGTCTTCCTGTGCAGGTGAAACCAAGCTACAGGCCTCTGCGTGTTCAAAAGTGGAGGCTCGAAGCACCATGTGAGGGTGGAGTTTTCGGCACTCTGTCGAAGGGTCTCCGAGTGAACACTTGCTGGTGCCCAGTTGGAGGGTCAGTAGTCCTAGCCCGTCTTTACCAACCCAGCTGGAACTAGATGCAACTGACTCCAAGTTCCTGGAAAACAAACAGGCAAACATCTTATCGTTTAGGCTAAACCCCATTTGGAAGACATGCAAGTCTTAAAATGACCTTGATTCGTAAAGGCAGGAGACGTGGATTTGACTAATAATTCCCCACGGTTTCAAAAAGATAATTCACAAAAGAAAAATACAAAGCCATCATAATCGCACACAAGAAACCAACTTCACTAATAAAGAAAAAAAATGCAAAACAGAGCATGATATCATTTTTCGTGTACCACACTGGCAAATTGCTTAAAATTCAAATACTGACTACCGGAAAGGGTACAGAGAGAGACACTGGTTGAGTATTGGTGTAACATTTTGTAATTTCATGAAATACGTGAAAAGCAATAAAAATGCTCTTAAACTTTGACCAAGAGTCTCTCATGAAAAAACAAATCAGAAATCAGATAAAGGTGTTTATCACTGAACTATTCACAGTTCAGTGTGTCAGATGAATGTTTCTTGAGTAACTGCTAGGATCCAGGCTTTGCTCCAGGGGGTCAGCAGTGGACAGAAGACCAGAGGCTCTGCCTCCCTGGGGCTCACAGTCCAGCATGGCCTCCTTATGGCCACCTCACCTAGCAAAGGCCACTTCAGCCTTTATACCATGCCTAACTCAATATCCTATACCTCACATCGGATTGCATTTAAAATTGATTGTTAATACAGTTCTTTAAACCAAAAGTGGCTGGATGAAGCACAAGCTGGAATCAAGATTGGCAGGAGAAATATCAATAACCTCAGATATGCAGATGACACCACCCTTATTACAGAAAGCAAAGAGGAACTAAAGTGCCTCTTGATGAAGGTGAAAGAGGAAAGTGAAAAAGCTGGCTAGAAATTCAACATTCAGAAAACTAAGATCATGGCATCTGGTCCCATCACTTCATGGCAAATAGATGGGCAAACAGCGGAAACAGTGGCAGACTTTATTTTGGGGGGCTCCAAAATCACTGCAGATGCTGATTGCAGCCATGAAATAAAAAGACGCTTACTCTTTGGAAGGAAAGTTATGACCAACCTAGATAGCATATTAAAAAGCAGAGACATTACTTTGCCAACCAAGGTCCGTCTAGTCAAGGCTATGGTTTTTCCAGTGGTCATGTATGGATGTGAGAGTTGGACTGTGAAGAAAGCTGAGCGCCAGAGAATTGATGCTTTTTAACTGTGGTGTTGGAGAAGACTCTTGAGAGTTCCTTGGATTGCAAGGAGATCCAACCAGTCTATTCTAAAGGAAATCAGTCCTGGGTGTTCATTGGAAGGACTGATGTTGAAGCTGAAACTCCAATACTTTAGCCACCTCATGAGAAGAGTTGACTCACTGGAAAAGACTCTGATGCTGGGAGGGATTGGGGGCAGGAGGAGATGGGGACGACAGAGAATGAGATGGCTGGATGGCATCACTGACTCGATGGACGTGAGTTTGAGTGAACTCCGGGAGTTGGTGATGGGCAGGGAGGCGTGGAGTGTTGTGATTCATGGGGTCGCAGAGTCGGACACGACTGAGTGACTGAACTGAACTGAGAAGGACCTGGGTGGGGCTAAGGATTCTCAGGATACCGGTACATTCAATATAGGCTTCCCACATGGTGCCAGTGGTAAAGAACCTACCTGCCAATGCAGGAGACATAAGAGATGTGGGTTCAATCCTCGGGTCGGGAAGATTCCCCTGGAGAAAGAAATGGCAACCCACTCCAGTATTCTTGCTTGGAGAATCCCAGGGACAAAGGAGCCTGGAAGGCTACAGCCAATTCCACATTTAATAGTTCAGGAAGGTTCCTGGGCACTAACCCCTTGCCCACAGACAGTAACTCTTAGGACATGGCCCAGGTCCCTGAGGGCTGACTGGTGGAAGTAGAAGGTTGCCATGGTAGCAGAGCCTATCTACCCTCTCCTGAGGGTTTGGAAGATGGAGTCCTTTCAGATCAGGAAGGCCTGGGTTCCCCGGGATGGATGGGGGGATTGTGCCGTCACAGGAAAGGTTGTGACAACAAGGAAGTTAGACGCCAACACTCCCCTTTCCCCTCCCTTGAGTCATCAGATGTCAGGATGGGCCAAAGAGAGGAATTACATGAGGACATGACAGAAATGTGGCAGAGGACGAGATGGTTGGAAGGCATCACCGACTTAATGGACAGGAGTTTGAGCAAACTGCGGAAGACAGTGAAGGCCAGGGAAGCCTGGCGTGCTGCGGTTCATGGGGTCGCGAGCTGTAGGACGTGATTTAGGGACCGAACAGCAACAGCAAACACGACAGAAATGATCCCTTTCCTAGCGTCTCACTTTCTGTATGTTTGGGGGGCACTGTGACTTTGAGGTGTCCCAGGGTACGCTTGTCACGCTCAGAGCTGAGTGCAGAAGCAACCGCTCCCCTCACCACCGCCAGTCCCCCTTCTCAGCTGCTGAGCAAGAAGAGCAGGGTCATGTTGGTTTCTTATTGTCACCGTAAGAAACCCCCACCCACTTGTTGGCTTAAAACTATACACGCTTCTTCCCCTCTGGGATTCCCAGGTGGTTCAGTGGTAAATAATCTGCCTGCCAGTGCAAGAGACTCAGGAGATGTGGGTTCGATCCCTGGGTCAGGAAGATTCCCCAGAGGAGGAAATGGCAACCCACTCCAGTATTCTTGTCTGGAGAATCGCATGGACAGAGGAGCCTGGTGGGCTATAATCCATGGGGACTGCGTGTCCGACTCGCAAAGTGTCAGATATGACTGAGCATAACGCAAGCTGTTCTCTAATTCTGAAGGGCACAAGCCTGGAACCAGTTTTTCAGGCTAACGTCAAGGTAGGGGCATGGCCACGCCCCCTCCAGGGTCCTTCCTTGCTTCTCCAGCCCCCAAAGCTACACTGCTCGCCCTCCGCGGCTTGTGGCTTCTCCCATCTTCGAAGCTGGCAGTGCAGCGTTGACTTTCAGCATCACATCCTCTCTGTCTGTAGTCAGCCCTCCCCTGCCTCCCTGTGCTACAGACCTGTGTCATCACGTCTATGCTCTCCAACCCCCGGCTCACCCAGGATGACCTTCCTGTCTCAAGATCCCCAACTTAACCATATCTGCAAAGTCCCTGTAGCCACATAAAGCCACAGTCACAGGTTCTAGCGACCAGGAGGCAGACACTTTTAGGGGTCATTATTCAGCCTACCATACCAGCCTTGTCACAGGGTCTTGGTGCCCCCTCCCCAGGGGCAGGAATGCCAGCAGCCACGTTCACTCCTCAGCCCCAGAATCACTTTCTCGGTGGCTTCACAGAGCTGGTCCCCAGGCCCCAGGAGTCCAGGCCTCTGTCGCTGTTGCTGGAGCCAGGACATAGGTGTGGAAAGGCTCCCGTGACTATCACAGGGGGAAAGGCCATACCAGAAGGTGACAGTGAACGTGTAAGTTGCTCAGTCGTGTCTGACTCTTTACGATCCCATGGACTCTACAGTCCGTGCAATTCTCTAGGCCACAATACTGGAGTGGGTAGCCTTTTCCTTCTCCAGGGGATCTTCCCAAACCAGGGATCGAACCCAGGTCTCCCTCATTGCAGGCGGATTCTTTACCAGCTGAGCCACCAAGGAAGTTTGCCAGACCAGACAGTTAAAAGGGGCATGCTGACAGATGGAGCTGAGGTGCAAGGTAGCAGCTCTGAGTTGATCCCAGGGCCAAGGGGCCTCCCAAGCCTGGAGCCCCAGGTCTCCCTGCCCGTGCTGAGTGGGGTATGGGAGAGGCCAGGCTCCCTTGTTCCCTGCTGTGTCTGGGCCCTGCTTGTGGGGTCACCCAGCAGAACACTGAACAGGGCTGCCCCACCATTTCAGGCCAGGCAGCGGGTGTACAATGGACATGCACAAGAGTACAAGCACACACACACACGCTGCACCAGCCTCCAGGTGTCCCAGGCAGTGTCAGTGGGCTCACAACTGGCCAAGATCCCCACCCCTCATGTGGCACAGCCTGGGGTAGGGTGCTGTGTAATTGAATTAAGGGCCCCCTTCCCCAGGCTTCAGAGTCTGAACTGCTTCTAACATTTCCACCCCAGTCGTCCAGCTCTGAATCTCACTTCTTTGCGTTGGTTTGTTTGTTCATTTGTTTGTCAAGTGGGTTTCCCTGATAGCTCACTTGGTAAAGAATCTGCCTGTGATGCAGGAGACCCGAGTTCAATTCCTGAAGATCTACTGGAGAAGGGAAAGGCTACCCACTCCAGTATTCTGGCCTGGAGAACTCCATGGACTATGCCGTCCATGGGGTCGCAAAGAGTCGGACATGAATGAGCGACTTTCATTTTTGGGGGAAGTTAGGGGGAGGGGAGGGGCCTGCTGGAAGGAGTATCTGTGTGGGGGGGGAGCGGGGGGGCTTCCCTGGCAGTAGCACTAGCGGAAAAGAACTTGCCTGCCAATGCAGGAGACATAAGAGATGTGGGTTTGATCCCTCGGTCAGTAAGATCCCCTGGAGGAGGGCATGGCAAGCCACTCCAGTATTCTTGCCTGGAGAATCCCATGGACAAATGAGCCTGGCTGGCTACGGTCCAGAGCGTCGCAAAGAGTTGGACATGACTGAAGTGACTTAGCA
This sequence comes from Moschus berezovskii, assembly GCF_049115385.1. Lineage (NCBI taxonomy): Eukaryota > Metazoa > Chordata > Mammalia > Artiodactyla > Moschidae > Moschus > Moschus berezovskii. The sequence goes on from NC_142463.1 coordinate 7,839,527, forward strand.
GGCACACATTCACGTGTGTGTGTGTGTGTGTGTGTGTGTGTGTGTGTGTGTGTGTGTGTCTAAGGACACAAATCACAGTAAAAATTCAGTTTCACTGAATGTATCCTGGATTGGATCCCAGAACAGAAAAAGGACATTGGTGGAAAAACTAGAGAAATCTGAATGAAGTCCAGAGTTTAGTTAATAGTAATGTACCAGCGAAGCCTCTTCATTTTGACAAATGTACCACAGTTATGTAAGATGATAATATTTGGGGAGACTGGGTGTGGGGTGTTCGGGAACACTCTGTACTATGCTTGTAACTTTTCTATAAATCTAAAATTATTCCCCCAAAAAAGTTCATTAATAATATTCAGTCCCACCAAATTTTTTAATTAAAAATACTCAGTTCCAAAGTTTTACAACCCAACACAATATATTGATGAGGAGCTTTAACTGGCAAATCTACGATTCAGTTTGATGTTTATTTTTATTATTGAGGTATAACGTGTATAGAGTGAGGTGCACAAACCCTGTGCTCACAGATCATTCTTCCTAACACCCGGAATCACTCACCTCCCCAGCACTAGATCAAGCAAGAAAAGATCTCCAGCACCCAGAAGTCTCCTGCCAGCCCGTTTTTGGTGAACAGCTCTCCTCCACAGAGCTGGCCACTCCTCATTTATTTGGAAGATTGGTTTAGTCTGTTTTTGAACTTCAGATGAATAAAATCATAAAGTGTGTACTCTTTTGAGTCAAGTCTTCTTTCACTCAACACAGTGTCTGCAAATCACCCATGCTATCGTGTGTAGCAGTTCGTTCTTTACCGCTGTGTTGTTGATCAGCTGCAAAGTCACGTCTGACTCTTTGCAACCCCACAAACTGCAGCACGCCAGGCCTCCCTGTCCTTCACCATCTCCTGGAGTTTGCTCAAATTCATGTCAGATATGAGTAAAGCACTTAGCATGCAACCGCACAACCTCTGTGAAAGGCAAGCGTTCAAGAGAGTGATTTTTTCTTAAACGTTTTGTATTGGGATTTTTGTGGTTGTTCAGTCGCTGAGTTGTATCCAACTCTTTGTGACCCCAGGGACTGCAGCACGCCAGGCTTCTCTGTCCTCCACTATCTCCCCGTTGCTCAAACTCAAGTCCATTGAGTCGATGATGCCATCCAACCATCTCATCCTCTGCCACCCCCTTCTCCTCTTGCCCTAAATCTTTCCCAGCATCAGGGTCTTTTCCAATGAGTCGGCTCTTCACATCAGGTGGACAAAGTATTAAAGCTTCAGCATCAGTCCTTCCAATGAATATTCAGAGTTGATTTCCTTTAGGACTGACTGGTTTGATCTCCTTGCAGTGCAAGGGACTCTCAAGAGTCTTCTCCAGCACCACAACTTGAAAGCATCAGTTCTTCAGGGCTCAGCCTTCTTTATGGTCCAGCTCTCACATCCGTACATGACTACCGGAAAAACCATAGCTGTGAATGTGACATTATTTGGAAAAGAGTCTTTGCAGAGGTAGTTAAGTGAAGGGTCATCCTGGATTGTCCAGGTGGGCCCTAAGTGTCCTTAAAAGATACAGAAGAGAAAGCAGAGAGGGAGGAGACGGCCATGGGAAGACGGAGGCAGACCTGAAAGTGATGCAGCCAAGAGCCAAGGGAGGCCTGGGCTTCTGGACGAGGCAGGGGAGGACGTGCCCGTGCTCCCTTGTGGCGAGCACAGCCCTTTGGACACCTTGATTTGTGGCTTTTAGCCTCCAGAACTGTGAGAGAGTGAATTTCTGTTGTTTTAAGCCACTAATTTGGTGGTACTGTTTTGCAGCAGCCCTGGGAAACTTACACAACAATAGAAGCCAGCTGACTTTTCCTAGACCCTGCCTTATCTCCCTGCAAAGCTGTGCTCATGGGCCCTGCTCTAAAGCATTGAGGACACACAGAGAGACACACAAACGTACATGCACGTCTCTGCTAATCTGCATCCCGATCCCAGCCTGTGCCCAGGAACGTGATGAGCTAAGGAGAAATGGGCTGGACTAGATAATTCATGCTGAGAAGGCAATGGCCAGCCACTCCAGTACTCTTGCCTAGAAAATCCCATGGACGGAGGAGCCTGGTAGGCTGCAGTCCATGGGGTCACTAAGAGTCAGGCACGACTGAGTGACTTCACTTTTCACTTTCACACATTGGAGAAGGAAATGGCAACCCACTCCAGTGTTCTTGCCTGGAGAATCCCAGGGACGGGGGAGCCTGGTGGGCTGCCGTCTATGGGGTCGCATAGAGTCAGACATGACTGAAGCAACTTAGCAGCAGCAGCAGCAGCAAATTCATGAAGACCTGCAGAAAACCCGGGCTGTGCGGGAGCAGACAAGCTGAGCCCAGGGGCTCCAAGAAGCCAGGTTCCTTCAGTTTCTGGGCTGAAAATAGAATCCTCTGGGGAGGCTGAGACAACAGAGGAGGGAAGGTGCCCAGCGGCAGACACACACGAGGCACACTTTTGATCACACGTTCAACAGAGGGAAGCAAGAGGCGGCCTCCCCAGTCCAGAGGGACCTGGGCGGAAGAGAACCACCAGCCTCTTGGTGGGCAAAGCCCTGGTGGGCAGCACCCAGCGGGCTCGTCGCTCACTGCGGCAAAAACTCAGCTGGGAAGGCTTGTTGCAAGGTGAACATTACAAAGACTATCTCCTCATAATCATCCGATTCGTACAGACACCCAAACTGGGGTGACCCGTCGGGGCCGGTGCCCATGCTCTGCAGGTCTGAGTAAGCGCAGCTGCCGGGGGCCAGCAGGGTGGGCTCCGACCAGGTTGAGGGCGTGGGGGGCCACCGGTTGAGGTACACGCCCAGGTTGCATCTCTGCTGTGGGTCAGTCGGGTGGGTGTAGAGCAGCCACCAGTCCGGGGGTTCGGAGCCCGCGTGGGGGCTGGGGAAGCCGACGATGCTCCCTTGGCAGCCGTAGGGGGGCTCCACCAGCTTCTGCACCCGCTGAGACTCCTCGAAATCCAGGCCGTTGTTGGTGCTCTGGGCCTGGACCCTGGCTCGGAGAGGGGTCCTCGCGTTCAGATACAGCACCCTCTGTTGCCCATCCCCAACTTCGGCCACCTGGCACTCCACGGTGTCCTGGGCCACGAAGCTCCCTCTCGCCCACGTCTGCCCGTGGTCATGGCTGACTAAGCAGAAGGCGGAGGGGGAAGGCGCCTGCAGGGAGCAGTGGTTGCGGTAAGCGTAGGCTGGCACCACCAGGCTCCGTGTCGGGTTTTGCAGCTGCAGGCAGTGCCCAGGGCCCACCGCGAACGTGGCCCAGTCCTTGTGGGCCGAACCAATGACAGAGTCCGTGAGGTCGGTGGGGGGGCTCCAGGACCTGCCATGGTCCAGGCTGGTGACCTGGCACAGCCGCGTCACGTTGACCCTGGTCTGAAGCTGGTGATACTCCGACACCTGCCCGGGGATGGCGATGAAGAAGAGGAAAACGGTGCCCGTGGCCTCGTCATACAGGGGGCTTGGGTTCATGGACCGGTAGCCCTCCAGCTGGGCTTGGGAAACCGCCTCCTGCGAGTGCCACTGCGGGAGAGGAGAGGAGAAGCAGAGCCCGAGAGGGCCAGTGACCGTGACGAGGGGGCGCTCTGGGGGCAGGCAAGTTAGCAGGAAGGGCCGTGGAGGAGCACTCTTGGACTAGCGTTCTTTCATCCTTACAACACTTCCCAGAGCGGGAGCCAGGGCTCTGCCTCACTCCCTCCAAGATGGCCCAACCCCACCCAAACCCTCCAGCACCCATCCAGGGCACCCATGACGTGCTAGACCTCAAGTACAAAGATGCTTCGGGCACCAGCTCTGCCCAGCTCCAGCCTGGATCCTTCAACTTAACAGCTCCATCCAGCTTCCCCTTCTTGAAAGGCAAAGCCTTAGGACTAACCAATGGTCTGCCAGGGTGGGACTGAGCGTGACATCACCTCCCGTCTTTCACACATCATACTCTATTAATGCGGTCTGCCAGGGGGCGGCACCGTGACCCTAGGACTCAGTGAGCTTCCGGAGTCCCTGAGTCCACGTCGTAGATGCTGCCGCTCTGCTCTCTATCCCTGTTCATTGATGTGAGAGTACTGGAGTGGGTTGCCACGCCCTCCTCCAGGGGATCTTCCCAACCCAGGGATCGAACCTGCATCGCTGACGTCTCCTGCATTGGCAGCTGGGTCCTTTACCACTAGCAGGGAAGCTCCTATTCATTAAAAAACCATCCCCCAGTGAGTGAGTCTAAGGGCAGACACGTGCCAAGGATCTAACACCCATGGTCTTATCTAACACTAACCTCTAACTCCTGGGCACAGGTAGTACTACCTCCATCCTACATCTGCAGACTGAGAGGCTTAGACAGGGCAGATGAGCCTCCCAAGGCTGTCCTTCTGCTTAGCCGTGGAACTGGGACATGAACCCAGGTCCCTCTGCTTCAAACCCATGCTCTAAGCAACTACACGGAAACAATGAGCACACAGTAAAAAGAATGACAATATTAAATCCTTCACATGTGATAAGCCAGCCTGGGGATCTTCATCAGAATTACTTATCCATATGCTGGAACTCAGGACCCAGGCAATCGCCCCAAACACCCTGCCCCCCAGGTAGGTGATGCTGAGCTGGTCCTCCCTCAGCATCTCAAGGATGTAGGGGGATCTTTCCAAAACCAGTTTCCCCGACTGACTTGTACCAAAGCAGATGCCGCCAGGCCAGCCGAACTTGTTCTGGGTGAACCTGTGTGAGATCTGGGCGATCACTGGGGGATACCTTCTCTGTCCACCCCTGATGGGCCCTCGAGCCCTCTGGCCCCCAGACCTCAGCCATCTAAGGCTGGGCTGGTTCCCGTATGCCCAGCAGAGTGGCGGTACCCCTGTCCGGCCTTACCTGGACCTGGCGGGTGGATGCATCGTAGCTTCCCCTGCGCAGGACAATGAGCTTGGCCTGCTCGTCCTTCTTGCTCGTCCGCTCTTCCGCAAAGGCCAGCAGGGTCTTCTGCTGAGGCAGGTAGAGCAGAGCCGGGATCCTGTAGATGTGGGCTCCCGACTGGAACACCCTCTCCCTCTGCAGGACGGGGCAGGACGTCATGGTGCTGGAAGGGGCACAGGAAGCGAAGCTGAGTCCCTGGCAGTCCCGTCCTGCGATGCACCAGAGCCGCCCTCCCAGGCAGGTGCAGCTCACCCCTCGGGCCAGCCGACCACGCTGGGGGCCTGTCCCCCTCCCACACAGAGCTCACACCCCGTTATTACTTGCCAAGCCCCTGTTCCCTCACTCTCCTCTCCCTGCCATGCAGTCTGACAGCACCTCTGTCCATGAGATGTTAGGAACGGCGATTTGGAAAAGTGTATTTTGTGTTGTATTTTTATTACCGGTTGACAAACCTCCTTACGACAGATTTGTGATAACCTGCAACTACTTTAGCCAGACCCAGCATAGTCTTATGGAGAAGGAAATGGCAACCCACTCCAGTGTTCTTGCCTGGAGAATCCCAGGGACGGGGGAGCCTGGTGGGCTTCCGTCTATGGGGTCACACAGAGTCGGACACGACTGAAGTGACTTAGCAGCAGCAGTAGCAGCAGCATATTCTTAATCAAACGCTGAGCCCCTGGTGGGACGGGAGGAGGGCTGAGTGGCATTCTGCAACTGTCCAACAGCCAGAAACTGACACATGTGAGCTTTATATAAATCTAGAGCCCCAGAAAGTTGTCTTTGAAAAAAAGGAGGGGTGGGAGGGTGGGGAAAGTGAAAGTGTTAGTGGCTTAGTCGTGTCCGACTCTTTGCAACACTGTGGACAGTAGCCCAGCAGGCTCATCTGTCCATGGGATTCTCCAGGCAAGAATGCTGGAGTGGGTTGCCATTCCCTTCTCCAGGGGATCTCCCCGACCTAGGGATCGAACCCAGTTCTCCTGCATTGCAGGCAGATTCTTGACCATCCAAGCCACCAGGGAAGCCCGAGGGGTGGGGGGAAGCCTTGACTCTTGAGGTTCTCCTCTCCAGGTTTCTAAGGCTGAGGCCCAGTTGCCCCTCCACGTGGACTCCGACCCTGGGGAAGGGGCAGGGCGTTGGGAATGGGACAGAGAGGACTCTGACGACTCATTCAGGCTCAAGGGATCCTCCAGACAGACAAGAAAATGAAACTTAAAAACAAGCATTTCAGGGGTCTTCCCTGGTGGTCTAGTGGCTGATTCCATGATTCCACTGCGCAGAGCACATGTTCGATCCCTGGTCAGGGAACTAAGATCCCACATGCCATGAAGGCAGAAATAAAAAATCAATAAATAAACATATTAGGAAGTTTCCTGGTGGTCCCGTGGTCGCAACTTTACCTTCCAATACAGACAGTGCAGTTTCAATTGCTGGTCAGGTCACATGCCTCATGTCCAAAAACCAAAAACATAAAAAAAAAAAAAATACAGAAGCAATATTGTAATATGGGCTTCCCTATGGCTCAGTTGGTAAAGAATCCGCCTGCAGTGCAGGAGTCATGGGTTTGATCCCTGGGTTCGGGAAGATCCCTGGAGAAGGAAATGGCAGAGGGGTGACGGGAAGATGGCGGAGGAATAGGACGGGGCAGCCACTTTCTCCCCCACAAAATCAACAAAAGAACTTTTGAACACTGAGTAAATCCCACAAAAAAACTTCTGAATACTGGCAGAGGACATCAGGCACTCAGAAAAGCAGCCCATAGTCATGAAAGGAGGTAGGAAATAGACAAAAAGATAAAAAGAGAGACAAAAGAGGGAGGGACGGAGCTCGGTCCCGGGAAGGGAGGCTTAAAAAAAAGAGAGAGACAGAAGTTTCCAAACACCTGGAAACACTGGCGAGTGGAACCTCAGAGGGCCGCATAACTAGGAGACAAAAGACAGAAATAATTAAAACTCACAGACTAAGTGCCCAGAGGAAACTCTCAGTGGAGAAGCGGTGCAGACACCCGCGCCCCTCACCAGCAGACGTGGACTGGGAGGGAGGCACCGGCAGCAGCGCTTATAGGGAGACCGGCGGCGGCGTTAGAGGGAGAACCGGCGGCGGCGCACAGAGGGAGAACCGGCGGCAGCGTTAGAGGGAGAACCGCTGGTGGCGTTAGAGGGAGAACCAGCGGCAGCACTCAGAGGGAGAACCGGCGGCGGCGCTCAGAGGGAGAACGGCTGTGCGCTTATAGGGAGAACCGGCGGCGGCGGCGCTCAGAGGGAGAACTGCCGGCGGCGTTAGAGGGAGAACTGGCGGCGGCACTTAAAGGGAGAACCGGCGGCGGCGCTTAGAGGGAGAACGGCTGTGCTCTTGGAGGGAGAACCAGCGGCGGCACTCAGAGGGAGAACCGGGCTGAGGGAGAACCGGGCATGAACGCCCCAGGGCAAACTGAGGACTCGAACCTAAGATACCAGAGCAGAGGTTGCAGCTGAAGGGTAAGAGGGCTGGAAAAAGCCTGCGAAAAGCCCCAAGCCAGGCCCGCCTGCAGAACCGGGCGCTGAGGGAGCGAGCGGCAGCGGGTGGCCCAGCCCCCAGCCCCCGCCGATGCGGGCGGGGAGGGCGGCCAGCGCCGGGGCGGGGGCAGCCGCGGCCCCAGAGAGGCTTCCCACGCCAAGCTGCAGGCAGGCTTCCTTGCTGGACAGGACTTCTTGGGTTCGGGCTGGTCGATATCTGCCTGAGAAACTGCACCGGTTGTACTCCCAGAAAACCGAGCGGCAGGGACCGGGAAGGCGATAAGTCGCAGCGACCGCACTCGCCAAACGCCTGGTCACCTGAGCTGCTAGGACCGGGGAAGGCACAAAACGCAGGCCCAGCCAAGTCTGCACCTTGGTCGAGTACCCGAGGACCTGAACTTGAGCCGCTCAGACCTGGGAAGTGCAGGCAACCCAGTGCCAGCTGCGGACAGCTCGCAGCAGAGCAAACTAAAGCCTAAGCAGCATAAACAGGAAAACACACACGCCTCGAGCGGGACCATTCCCAGTGTAGCCGAGACACTGCGAGCACTCCCCACAGACGCCAGGGATATTTGTTAGCTGTTCCTCCCTCCCCATAGCAGGACTGAATAGGAGAGCCGGGGGGGAAAAAAAAGTGTCCACCACCGCATCCTGGTGTCACAACGGGAATTAGACACTAGGGAGACCAGAAAACAGAAGAGGGAGAAGCCTTGAGCCTCCTGCAAGATTAAGACTGACAACCAGAGGCAGAGGCTTAAGGCCAAATCCTGAGAACACCAGAAATCTCTGGTTCCAGAGAACATTAACTGATAGGTACTCATCAAAGGCCTCCATGCATACACTGAAACCAGGCACCACCCAAGGGTCAACAAGTTTCAGTGAAAGTCATACTACGCAAGCTATCCAGCAACACAGGAGAATAGCACTGAGCTTCAATATACAGGCTGCCCAAAGCCACCCCAAACCCACTGACATCTCAAACTCATTACTGGACACTTCATTGCACTCCAGAGAGAAGAAACCCAGCTCCACCCACCAGAACATCGACTCAAGCTTCCCTAACCAGGGAACCTTGACAAGTCACCCATCCAACCCCACACACAACGAGGTAACTACATAATAAAGAGAACTCCACAAACTGTCAGAAGACGGAAAGGCCACCCCGAACACAGCAATATAAGCAAGATGAAGAGGCAGAGAAATACCCAACAAGTAAAGGAACAGGATAAATGCCCACCAACACAAACAAAAGAGGAAGATATAGGGAACCTACCCGATAAAGAATTTTGAATTTTAATTGTGAAAATGATTCAAAATCTGGAAAGCAAAATGGAGTTACAGATAAATAAACTGGAGAAAAGGATTGAGAAGATGGAAGAAATGTTCAATAAGGAATTAGAGGAAATAAAAAAGAGTCAATATACAATGAATAATACAATAGATGAGATCAGAAACACTCTCGAGGGCACAAACAGTAGAATAACGGAGGCAGAAGACAGGATAAGCGAGCTAGAAGATAGAATTGTAGAAATAAATGAAACAGTCGGAAAAAGAAAAAAGAATTTAAAAAATGAGGACAATATTAGAGACATATGGGACAATATTAAACGTCCCAACATTCGAATCATAGGAGTCCCAGAAGAAGAAGACAAAAAGAAAGACCATGAGAGAATACTTGAGGAGATAATAGTTGAAAATTTCCCTAAAATGGGGAAGGAAATAATCACCCAAGTCCAAGAAACACAGAGAGTCCATAACAGGATAAACCCAAGGCGAAATACCACAAAGCACATATTAATCAAATTAACAAAGATCAAACACAAAGAAAAAATATGAAAAGCAGCAAGAGAAAAACAACAAATAACACACAAGGGGATCCCCATAAGGATAACAGCTGATCTTTCAGCAGAAACTCTACAGGCCAGTAGGTAATGGCAAGACATACGAAAGTGATGAAAGAAAATAACCTACAGCCCAGATTACTGTACCCAGCAAGGATCTCATTCAAATATGAAGGAGAAATCAAAAGCTTTACAGACAAGCAAAAGCTGAGAGAATTCAGCATCACCAAACCAGCTCTCCAACAAATACTAAAGGATCTTCTCTAGACTGGAAACACAGAAAGGGTATATAAACTCAAACCCAAAACAATAAAGAAAATGGCAACGGGATCATACTTATCAATAATCACCTTAAACGTAAATGGGTTGAATGCCCCAACCAAAAGACAAAGGCTGGCTGAATGGATACAAAAACAAGACCCCCATATATGTTGGCTACAAGAGACCCACCTCAAATCGAGGGACACATACAGACTGAAAGTGAAGGGCTGGAAAAAGATATTCCACGCAAATAGAGACCAAAAGAAAGCAGGAGTAGCATTACTCATATCAGATAAAAAAGATTTTAAAACAAAGGCTGTGAAAAGAGACAAAGAAGGAAACTACATAATGATCAAAGGATCAATCCAAGAAGAAGATATAACAATTATAAATATTTATGCACCCAACTTAGGAGCACCGCAATATGTAAGACAATTACTAACAAGTATGAAAGGGGAGTTCACGGTTTACATACTGCTGAAGCCTGGCTTGGAGAATTTTGAGCATGACTTTACTAGCGTGTGAGATGAGTGCAATTGTGCGGTAGTTTGAGCATTCTTTGGCATTGCCTTTCTTTGGGATTGGAATGAAGACTGACCTCTTCCAGTCCTGTGGCCACTGCTGAGTTTTCCAAATCTGCTGGCATATTGAGTGCAGCACTTTCACAGCATCATCTTTCAAGACTTGAAATAGCTCAACTGGAATTCCATCACCTCCACTAGCTTTGTTCCTAGTGATGCTTTCTAAGGCCCACTTGACTTCACATTCCAAGATGTCTGGCTCTAGGTCAGTGATCACATTATCGTGACTATCTTGGTCGTGAAGATCTTTTTTGTACAGTTCTTCTGTGTATTCCTGCCACCTCTTCTTAATATCTTCTGCTTCTGTTAGGTCCATACCATTTCTGTCCTTTATCGAGCCCATCTTTGCATGAAAAGTTCCCTTGGAATCTCTAATTTTCTTGAAGAGGTCTCTTGTTTTTCCTATTCTGTTGTTTTCCTCTATTTCTTTGCATTGATCACTGAGGAAGGCTTTCTTATCTCTCCTTGCTATTCTTTGGAACTCTGCATTCAGATGCTTATATCTTTCCTTTTCTCCTTTGCTTTTCGCCTCTCTTCTTTTTATAGCTATTTGTAAGGCCTCCTCAGACAGCCATTTTGCTCTTTTGCATTTCTTTTCCATGGGGATGGTCTTGGTCTCTGTCTCCTGTACAATGTCACGAACCTCCGTCCAGAGTTCATCAGGCACTCTATCAATCAGATCTAGTCCCTTAAATCTATTTCTCACTTCCACTGTATAATCATAAGGGATTTGATTGAGGTCATATCTGAATGGTCTAGTGGTTTTCCCTATTTTCTTCAATTTAAGTCTGAATTTGGCAATAAGGAGTTCATGATCTGAGCCACAGTCAGCTCCTGGTCTTGTTTTCGCTAACTGTATACAGCTTCTCCATCTTTGGTTGCAAAGAATATAATCAATCTGATTTCGGTGTTGACCATCTGGTGATGTCCATGTGTAGAGTCTTCTCTTGTGTTGTTGGAAGAGGGTGTTTGCTATGACCAGTGCATTCTTTTGACAAAACTCTATTAGCCTTTGCCCTGCTTCATTCCGTGCTCCAAGGCCAAATTAGTATGTAAACCGTGAACTCCCAGATGTTCAAGCAGGTTTTAGGAAAGGCAGAGGGACCAGAGATCAAATTGCCAACATCCGCTGGATCATGGAGAAAGCAAGAGAGTTTCAGAAAAACATCTATTTCTGCTTCATTGACTATGCCAAAGCCTTTGACTGTGTCGATCACAATAAACTGTGGAACATTCTGAAAGAGATGGGAATCCCAGACCACCTGACCTGCCTCTTGAGAAACCTGTATGCAGGTCAGGAAGCAACAGTTAGAACCAGTCATGGAACAACAGACTGGTTCCAAATAGGAAAAGGTGTATGTCAAGGTTGTATATTGTCACCTTGCTTATTTAACTTATATGCAGAGTACATCATGAGGAACGCTGGGCTGGAAGAAGCACAAGCTGGAATCAAGATTGCTGGGAGAAATATCAATAACCTCAGATATGCAGATGACACTACCCTTATGGCAGAAAGTGAAGAGGAACTCAAAAGCCTCTTTATGAAAGTGAAAGAGGAGAGTGAAAAGGTTGGCTTGAAGCTCAACATTCAGAAAACAAAGATCATGGCATCTGGTCCCATCACTTCATGGGAAATAGATGGAAAAACAGTGGAAAGAGTGTCAGACTTTGTTTTTTTGGGCTCCAAAATCACTGCGGATGCTGATTGCAGCCATGAAATTAAAAGACGCTTGCTCCTTGGAAGGAAAGTTATGACCAACCTTGATAGTATATTGAAAAGCAGAGACATTACTTTGCCGACCAAGGTCCGTCTAGTCAAGGCAATGGTTTTTCCCGTGGTCATGTATGGATGTGAGAGTTGGACTGTGAAGAAAGCTGATCGCCGAAGAATCGATGCTTTTGAACTGTGGTGTTGGAGAAGACTCTTGAGAGTCCCTTATACTGCAAGGAGATCCAACCAGTCCATTCTAAAGGAGATCAATCCTGGATGTTCATTGGAGGGACTGATGCTAAAGCTGAAACTCCAATACTTTGGCCACCTCATGAGACGAGTTGACTCACTGGAAAAGACTCTGATGCTGGGAAAGGTTGGGGGCGGGAGGAGAAGGGGACGACGGAGAATGAGATGGCTGGATGGCATCACCGATTCTGTGGACATGAGTTTGAGTGTACTCCGGGAGTTGGTGATGGACAGGGAGGCCTGGCGTGCTGTGATTCATGGGGTCGCGGAGAGTCGGACACGACTGAGCGACTGAACTGAACTGATGAAAGGGGAAATTAACAATAACACAATAATAGTGGGAGACTTTAATACCCCACTTACATCTATGGATAGATCAACTAAACAGAAAATTAACAAGGAAACACAAAGTTTAAATGATACAATAGACCAGTTAGACCTAATAGATATCTATAGGACATTTCACCCCAAAACAATGAATTTCACCTTTTTCTCAAGCGCACATGGAACCTTTTCCAGGATAGATCACATCCTGGCCATAAATCTAGCCTTGATAAATTCAAAAAAGTTGAAATCATTCCAAGCATCTTTTCTGACCACAATGCAATAAGATTAGATCTCAATAATAGGAGAAAAACTATTAAAAATGCCAATGGAGGCTGAACAACACACTGCTGAATAATGAACAAATCATAGAAGAAATCAAAAGAGAAATTAAAATATGCATAGTAATGAACAAAAATGAAAACACAACAACCCAAAACCTCTGGGACACTGTAAAAGCAGTGCTAAGGGGGAAGTTCATAGCAATACAGGCACACCTCAAGAAACAAGAAAAAAGTCAACTAAATAACCTAACTCTACATCTAAAGAAACTAGAAAAGGAAGAAATGAAGAACCCCAGGGTTAGCAGAAGGAAAGAAATCGTAAAAATTAGGGCAGAGATAAATGCAAAAGAAACAAAAGAGACCATAGCAAAAATCAACAAAGTCAAAAGCTGGTTCTTTGAGAAGGTAAATAAAATTGACAAACCACTATCCAGACTCATCAAGAAACAAAGGGAGAAGAACCAAATCAATAAAATAAGAAATGAAAATGGAGAGATCACAACAGACAACACAGAAATACAAAGGATTATTAGAGAATACTATCAGCAATTATATAGCAATAAAATGAAGAACTTGGAAGAAATGGACAAATTCCTAGAAAAGTACACCTTGCCAAAACTGAACCAGGAAGAAATAGAAAACCTGAACAGACCCATCACAAGCACGGAAATAGAGGAAGTAATCGGAAAGCTTCCAGCAAACAAAAGCCCAGGTCCAGACGGCTTCACAGCTGAATTCTACCAAAAATTTAGTGAAGAGCTTACACCTCTTCTACTCAAACTCTTCCAGAAAATTGCTGAGGAAGGGAAACTTCCAAACTCATTCTATGAGGCCACTATCACCCTAATCCCAAAACCTGGTAAAGATCCCACAAAAAAAGAAAACTACAGGCCAATATCACTGATGAACATAGATGCAAAAATCCTTAACAAAATTCTAGCAATCAGAATCCAACAACACATTAAGAAGATCATACATCATGACCAAGTGGGCTTTATCCCAGGAATGCAAGGATTCTTCAATATCCGCAAATCAATCAATGTAATACACCACATTAACAAACTGAAAAATAAAAATCATATGATTATCTCAATAGATGCAGAGAAAGCCTTTGACAAAATACAACATCCATTTATGATAATAACTCTCCAGAAAGTGGGAATAGAAGGGATATATCTCAACATAATAAAAGCTATATACGACAAACAGACAGCAAACATTATCTTCAATGGTGAAAAACTGAAAGCATTTCCCCTAAAGTCAGGAACAAGACAAGGGTGTCCACTCTCACCACTACTATTCAACATAGTTCTGGAAGTTTTGACTACAGCAATCAGGGCAGGAAAAGACATAAAAGGAATACAAATTGGAAAAGAAGAAGTAAAATTTTCACTGTTCGCTGATCACATGATCCTCTACACAGAAAACCCTAAAGACTCTACCAGAAAACTACTAGAGCTAATCAATGAATACAGTAAAGTTGCAGGATATAAAATCAACACACAGAAATCCCTTGCATTCCTATATCCTAATAACGAGAAAATAGAAAGAGAAATTAAGGAAACTATTCCATTCACTGTTGCAACGAAACGAATTAAATACTTAGGAATATATCTACCTAAGGAAACAAAAGACTTGTACATAGAAAACTATAAAACACTAGTGAAAGTAATCAAGAGGACACTAATAGATGCAGAAATATACCGTGTTCATGGATTGGAAGAATAAATATTGTGAAAATGAGTATACTACCCAAAGTAATTTATACATTCAATGCAATCCCAATCAAGCTACCAACAATATTTTTCACAGAATTAGAACAAATAATCTCACAATTTGTATGGAAATACAAAAAACCTCGAATAGCCAAAGCAATCTTGAAGAAGAAAAATGGAACTGGAGGAATTAACCTGCCAGACCTCAGGCTCTACTACAAAGCCACAGTCATCAAGACAGTATGGTACTGGCATAAAGACAGAAATATAGATCAATGGAACAAAATAGAAAGCCCAGAGATAAACCCAGGCACCTATGGACACCTTATCTTCGACAAAGGAGGCAAGAATATAAAATGGACAAAAGACAGTCTCTTTAACAAGTGGTGCTGGGAAAACTGGTCAGCCACTTGTAAAGGAATGAAACTAGAACACTTCCTGACACCGTACACCAAAATAAACTCAAAATGTATTAGAAAGCTAAATGTAAGACCAGATACTATAAAACTCCTAGAGGAGAACGTAGGCAAAACACTCTCTGTCATAAATCACAGCAGGATCCTCCAAGACCCACCTCCCAGAATATTGGAAATAAAAGCAAAAAGAAACAAATGGGACCTAATTAAAATCAAAAGCTTCTGCACCTAAAGGAAACTCTAAGCAAGGTGAAAAGACAGCCTGCAGAATGGGAGAAAATAATAGCAAATGAAGCAACTGATAAAGGATTAATCTCCAAAATATACAAGCAGCTCCTGCAGCTCAATTCCAGAAAACTAAGTGACCCAATCAAAAAATGGGCCAAAGAACTAAACAGACATTTCTCCAAAGAAGACATAAAAATGGCTAACAAACACATGAAAAAGTGCTCAACATCCCTCATAATCAGAGAAATGCAAATCAAAACCACAATGAGATACCATTTCACACCAGTCAGAATGGCTGCTATCCAAAAGTCTACATGCAATAAATGCTGGAGAGGGTGTGGAGAGAAGGGAACCCTCTTACACTGTTGGTGGGAATGCAAACTAGCACAGCCACTATGGAGAACAGTGTGGAGATTCCTCAAAAAACTGGAAATAGAACTGCCATGTGATCCAGCAATCGCACTCCTGGGCAGACACACCGAGGAAACCAGAACTGAAAGAGACACATGTACTCCAATGTTCATTGCAGCACTGTTTATAATAGCCAGGACATGGAAGCAACCTAGATGTCCATCTGCAGATGAATGGATAAGAAAGCTTTGGTACATATACACAATGGAGTATTTTTCAGCCATCAAAAAGAATGCATTTGAATCCGTTTTAATGAGGTGGATGAAATTGGAGACAATTATACAGAGTGAAGTAAGCCAGAAAGAAAACATCAATACAGTATACTAACGCATATATATGGAATTTAGAAAGATGGTAACCTGAACCCTGTATACGAGACTGCAAAAGAGACATAGGCATATAGAACAGTCTTTGAGACTCTGTGGGAGAGGGTGAAGGTGGGATGATTGGGGAGAACTGCATTGTAGCATGTATATTATCATAAGTGACCAGTCCAGATTCGACGCATGATACAGGATGCTTGGGGCTGGTGCACGGGAATGACATGGAGGGAGGATATGGGGAAGAGGGAGGGGGGAGGGGGGTTCAAGAAAGAGAACACATGTACACCCGGGGTGGATTCATGTCAATGTATGGCAAAACCAACCAATATATTAATGTAAGGTAATTTGCCTCCAATAAAATAAATTAAAAAAAAAAAAAGGAATACTGGCAACCCACTCCAGTATTCTTGCCTGGAGAATCCCCCTGGATAGAGGGGCCTGGTGGGCTACAGTTCATGGGCTCACAAAAGTCAGACACAACTTAGGGACTAAACAACCACTTCCAATATTGTCACAAATTCAATAAAGACTTTAAAAATAGACTGCATTAAAAAAATTTTAAAAAAATAAGCATTTGGCTAAAAAAGGTGGCTTCCCTGGTGGCTCAGATGGTAAAGAATCTGCCTGCAATGCAGAAGACCCACGTTCCATCCCTGACTCAGGAAGATCCCCAGAGGAGGAAATGGCAACGCACTCCAGTGTTCTTGCCTGGAGGAGTCCATGGATGGGCCATAGGCTACAGTCCATGGCTACAGTCCATAGGCTACAGACATGCCTGAGTGACTAACACACACAAAAAGGGTGGCAAGGGCCAAAGGAAACTTGGTTACCATGAATGACATTAACTCCATTGGTGCTGGGCCACCTGGGTGCCCTTCAGGGAGCTGAAAAGAACTTCCTCTTGGTCACACTCCAGAAAGGATTGTATTTGATGACTGGTCTGCCCAGAATATACAGTCCTGATCCCCTTGTCCTGACTGATACTCTAAAGCATCCCAGCTCCAGGCCTCCCCATGGGCTGAGCCAGAACCTCCTTCAGATTCTCAGCCCAGCTTCTACCTCTGCACAACCCCCACCATCCTCCCTTCAAGGGAGGATGTTCCAGGGCCCCTCCCCTATAAACATTCTGCATTGGAGCCTACTTTCTGGGGAGTCCCACCTGTGATGTGAGTCTGGGGAGGGAAGTAGGAAGCAAGGTGAGGTCTAAGAATCACATGGCCTCCTCTGTACACCCTTTACAGTTCAATTCAGTTGCTCAGTTGTGTCTGACTCTTTGCAACCCCATGGACTGCAGCATGCCAGGCTTCTCTGTCTACCACCAACTCCTGGAGCTTGCTCAAATGCATGTCCATTGAGTTGGTGATGCCATCCAACCATCTCATCCTCTGTCGTCCCCTTCTCCTCCTGCCTTCAATCTTTCCCAGCATCAGAGTCTTTACGATTGAGTCAGGTTTTTAGTTCTTCACACCAGGTGGCCAAAGTATTGGAGCTTTAGCTTCAGCGTCAGTCCTTCCAGTGAATATTCAGGATTGATTTCCTTTAGGATTGATTGTTTTCATCTCCTTGCTGCCCAAGGGACTCTCAAGAGTCTTCTCCAACACCACAGTTCAAAAGCATCAATTTTTCAGCACTCAGCTTTTTTTATGGTCCAACTCTCATATCCATGTACAACTACTGGAAAAACCATAGCTTTGACTAGATGGACCTTTGTTGGCAAAGTAATGTCTCTGCTTGTGAATATGCTGTCTAGGTTGGCCATAGCTTTTCTTCCAAGGAGCAAGCATCTTTTGATATCATGGCTGCTGTCACCATCTGCAGTGATTTTTCATCCCCACAAAATAAAGTCCATCACTATTTCCATTGTTTCCCCATCTATTTGCCATGAAGTGATGGAACCAGATGCCATCGTCTTTGTTTTTTGAATGCTGAGTTTTAAGCCAAAAATTTTCAATCTCTTCTTTCACTTTCATCAAGAAGCTCTTTAGTTCCTCTTTGCTTTCTGCCATAAGGGTAATATCATCTGTATATCTGAGGTTATTGATATTTCTCCCAAAAATCTTGATTCCAGCTAGTGCTTCATCCAGTCCAGCATTTTACATGATGTGTTCTACATATAAGTTAAATAAGCAGGGTCACGATATACAGCCTTGATGTACTCCTTTTCCAATTTTGAATCAGTATGTTGTTCCATGTCCAGTTCTAACTGTTACTTCTTGACCTGCATACAGATTTCTCAGGAGACAAGTAAAAGCGGTCTGGTATTCCCATCTCTTTAAGAATTTTCCACAGTCTGTTGTGATCTACACAGTCAAAGGCTTTAGCCTAGCCAATGAAGCAGAAGTAGATGTTTTTATGGAATTTTCTTGCTTGCTTTTTCTATGATCCTATGGATGTTGGCAATTTGATCTTTGGTTATGCTGCCTTCTCTAATCCAGCTTGAACATCTGGAAGTTCTCAGTGCATGTACTGTTGAAGCCTGGCTTGGAAAATTTTGAGCATTATTTTACTAGCATGTGAGATGAGTGCAATTGTGCGGTAATTTGAGCATTCTTTGGCATTGCCTTTCTTTGGGATTGGAAGGAAAGCTGACCTTTTCCAGCCTTGTGGCCACTGCTGAGTTTTCCAAATGTGATGGCATATTGTGTGCAGCACTTTCACAGCATCATCTTTCAGGATTTGAAATAGCTCAACTGGAATTCCATCACCTCCACTAGCTTTGTTCATAGTGATGCTTCCTAAGGCCTGCTTGACTTTGCATTCCAGGAGGTCTGGCTCTAGGTGGGTGAACACACCATCGTGGTTATCTGGGTCATTCAGATCTTTTTTGTACAGCTCTTCTGTGTATTCTTGTCACCATTTCTTAACATCTTCTGCTTCTGTTAGGTCCCTATCATTCCTGTCCTTTACTGAACACATCTTTGCATGAAATGTTCCCTTGGTATCTCTAATTTTCTTGAATAGATCTCTAGACTTTCCCATTCTACTGTTTTCCTCTGTTTCTTCGCACTGATCACTGAGGAAGGCTTTCTTATCTATCCTTGCTATTCTTTGGAACTCTGCATTCAGATGAATATATCTTTCCTTTTCTCCTTTGCCTTTTGCTTCACTTTTTTTCTCAGCTCTTTGTAAGGCCTCCTCAGACAACCATTTTGCCTTTTTGCATTTTTTTTCTTGGGAATGGTTTTGATCACAGCCTCCTGTACAATGTTACAAAGCTCCATCCATAGTTCTTCAGGCACTCTATCAGATCTAATCCCTTGAATCTGTCACGTCCACTGTATAAATTGTGAGGGAGTTGGTTTAGGTCATATCTGAATGGTTTAGTGGTTTTCCCTACTTTCTTCAATTTTAGTCTGAATTTTGCAATAAGGAGTTCATGATCTGAGCCACAGTCAGCTCCCAGTCTTGTTTTTGCTGACTGTATAGAGCTTCTGTTGCAAAGAATATAATGAATCTGATTTTGGTGTTGACCACCTGGTGATGTCCATGGGTAGAGTCATCTTTTGTGTTGTTGGAAGAGTGTGTTTGCTATGACCAGTGTGTTCTCTTGGCAAGACTCTGTTAGCAGGGAAAACCCTGCTTCATTTTGTTCTCCAAGGCCAAATTTGCCTGTTACTCCAGGTATTTCCTGACTTCCTACTTTTGCATTCCAGTCCCCTATGATGAAAAGGACATCTGTTTTTTTGGTGTTAGTTCTAGAAGGTCTTGTCGGTCATCATAGAACCATTCAGCTTCTTTGACGTTAGTGGTTGGGGGGGATAGACTTGGATTACCGTGATATTAAATGGTTTGCCTTGAAAATGAACAGAGATCATTCTGTTGTTTTTGAGATTGCACCCACGTATTGCATTTCGGACTCTTTTGCCGACTATGATGGCTACTCCATTTCTTCTAAGGGATTCCTGCCCACAGTAGTAGATATGATGGTCATCGGAGTTAAATTCACCCATTCCAGTCCATTTTAGTTCACTGATTCCTAGAATGTCAACTTCACTCTTGCCATCTCCTGTTTGACCACTTCCACTTTACCTTGATTCATGGAGCTAACATTCCAGGTTTTTATGCAATATCGTTCATTACAGCATTGGACTTCACTTCCATCACCAGTCACATCCACAACTGCCTGTTATTTTTGCTTTGGCTGCATCCCTTCATTCTTTCTGGAGTTATTTCTCCACTCTTCTCCAGTAGCATATTGGGCACCTGCCACCCTGGGGAGTTTATCTTTCAGTGTCATATCCTTTTGCCTTTTCATACTGTTCCTGGGGTTCTCAAGGTAAAAAGACTGAAGTGGTTTGCCATTCCCTTCTCCAGTGGACCATGTTTTGTCAGAACTCCCCACCATGACCTGTTTGTCTTGGGTGGACCTACAACACATGGCTCCTAGTTCCATTGAGTTACACAAGGCTGTGGCCCATGTGATCAGTTTGTTTAGTTTTCTGTGATTGCAGTTTTCATTCTGTCTGCCCTTTACAACTGCTTACATTTTCTCTACCATGTACATGTATCATTTAAAACTTAATTCAATGTTGTTGGGAAAGAAATATAAACTATCATTATTTTACTCAATCCATTATGAATATTATTGCTTGGATACGTGATTGCCTAAGAATATGTGATAGCCTAAACACGGGTGGAAGAACCATCTTCATCTTAAAATCTAGACCTGCAAAGGGCAGTCCAAGAGAATGGGGCTTGTAATACATAATGGTGTTGCTAAATTGAAACTTTATTAAGAAACCTAGATGGGAGAGAAATGGGATAGAAATGAAAATAGGGTAGGAAGATGCAGTTCAACAGTGTCCTCTAGAAAATTGATCAAGGGTTTGTTTAAGCTCTTAGGTATTTACCTAGGAGAGGAATGGCTGGGTCAGATGGTAATTCCGTGTTTAACTTTTTGAGGAGCTGCCAGACTGTTCCCACATCAGCTGCACCATTTTACATTCCTATGAGCAATGGGTTAAGATTCTAATGCCTCCACATCCTTATCAACACTGGCTATTGTGTCTTTTTTAATAACAGCCATGCCAGAGGGTGTGAAGTGGTACCTGACTATGGTTTGGATTGGCATTGATACAATGATGGCCAGTGATGTTGGGCACCTCTGCATGTGCTTATTGGCCATTGGAACTGAACTTTAGCCTGGAGGCAATGGTAAGATTTCAAACTGCTTTAGACAAGGGAGTGATCTTACCTGATTTACATTTTAGGAAATCCCTCTTTGGGCTTCAGGGGAAAAGGGACAGAAAGTGAGTCTATTATTTTCCAGGTGAGAGAGGGCAAGCAGTAGAATAAATAGGATTGGGATAGTAAACTGGGGAGGAGTTGAGTGTGTCCCAGTTTAAAGTAGTCTGAATTGATTTCCATAGCCTCTGTGACTGTTTTCTGGATTCCTCTTTCAGACCCTAATCTCCTGTAGGGCGGGGACAAATTGATTCATTCATATTTCAAAACTGTATTGTGTTCCTACCTTGTGCCTACATTGCTCCAAAAACTTGGGATGCTTCATGGATGAAACAGAGATCCCGGCCTTGTAAAGTTTGTGTTCTAGCTGAGATGAGTGGGTTATTATTATTGCCCCAAACCAAACAGTCATCACTAAGGCTGAGACCTGTCCAAGGACCTGACAAGGATGGCCTTATGTGACCTCACAAATGCCCACACATGCCTTGTACTGTAAAACCTCTGAGGCTGACGATGATGCCCCTGTGTGAGAGATGTTGACGTGGAGTGGGAAGGCTGTGGATTCACGCTAACTCCAGCCCCTATGGGCTGCTGGTCTAAGTGTTTGTCGTGTGTGTATTTAGAACCAAAGCTGGCACAGAACGGGGTTTCCCAGGTGGCACTAGTGGTAAAGAATCCACCTGTCAGTGCAAGAGATGGGTTTGATCCCTGGGCTAGGAAGATCCCCTGGAGTAGGCAGTGGAAACTCACTCCAGTATTCTTGTCTGGAAAATTCCACGGACAGAGGAACCTGGAGGGCTACAGTCTGTGGGGTTGCAAAGAGTCAGACTGAGCATGTATGCGCCCTGGCACAGGACAGGGGAGTGGGGAGGGAAAGGGGGACCCCAGTGTCTGCTTAAGAATTTTTCTCTATCCTCAGCCACTCAGTGCGGGCCCAAACACACACACACACACCAGCAACACCAGTTCCCAAATGTCTTCATAAGAATAACAGCAAATACTTCAGTGGCTCTTCCAAAGTGCTAGACACTCTTTAAGTACCCTACAATGATTTTTAAATGTTTTGTAAATTGTATCTACAGACTCTATTGCTTACAATACAAATTACAACTATTCATTCCTTTAATCCCCACGACATCCCCATGACATAGACACTATTATCATCCCGTTGTACAGATGGGGAAACCGAGTTCACTCAACCCTCCGGTGTCTGAGCTGGAACTAAAAACACTTCTGACCGCATGCAGTACTGCCTCCAAGAGGAGTTCTGGAAAATGCCATCCTCCCGCATCTGATGACATTTTCAGTGATGTCTCACGTTAACTGGCCCACTGGACCCCCTTCTGGCTCCATACTAGCAGCGACCTCCAACTGGCCTAGTGGGAAAAGAACTGAATCAGCAGTCAAAAACTCAGAATCTGGCAGTAGGTCCACTCCTAAGAGGTGTGTGGAAAAAAGTGAAAGTGAAAGTCGCTCCATCGTGTCCGACTCTTTGAGACCCCATGGACTATACTGTCCATGGAATGTTCCAGGCCAGAGTACTGAAGTGGGTAGTCTTTCCCTTCTCCAGGGTATCTTCCCAAACCAGGGTTTGAACCCAGGTCTCCCATGCTGCAGGCGGATTCTTTACCAGCTGAGCCAAAAGGGAAGTCCAAGAATACTGGGGTGGGCAGCCTATCCCTTCTCCAGCGGATCTTCCCAACCCAGGAATCGAACCAGTGCCTCTTGTATTGCAGGCAGATTCTTGACCAACTGAGCTATGTGCATCTTTGGGTAAAAATCCACCTCCCTGGGTTGTCTCCCCACCTGGCAAGAAGGGACCTGTAGGGGTGTCTCATGGTCCTGCCATCTCCAGGGAGGGGGCCGGACAAGGACCTGACCCCTGGGGGAGGGGAAGGTCCTCAGCACAACCCAGTCTGACCCGTGGCATCAGGCAATCAGAGAGAGGACAGTGCTCGGCGGTTGAACTGCAAGAAGCTGCCGTTTCAGAGGTCAAAAATAGAGTCATAGCAGTGATTCAATCGGTCCTACTTGATGCTACCAGCCCTGCCATGGTTTGTGGCCTTGTGGGTGCTGAACCCAGAGCAAAACATCTTATAAAGAACACTTACTTGTCTCCACACAGCATCTCAGAAGCGGGGATGCTGAGTAGATCAGGGAGGCAGCGGTGGATTTGACCTGGTCTGCTGGATTCCGGAACCTGCAGCCCTAACCACCGGGACTGCCCAGAGGAAGACACACAGCCAGGACTCTGAGGCCTGAAAGCCTTGCTCAGAAAAAGGCCAGCAGCGGACGATCCCTGCCTGCCTCTCTCCCTCTCCCGCTGGGAACACAACCTCACAAGCACCATCCAGATCCAGGGGCCCCATCACCAGCATTCACCTGCCCACTTTCAGAAGATGCTTTCACAGTTTATAAATCCACACTGCACCCCTTCTGTGTGCCAAGAAACAGGTGAACGGATGGGTCCTAGTGCTTGCCCTGTGGGAGTCCAAAACAATGAGAGCCAGTAAGTCTGGGGAGCAGGAGAGAGGACCCTGCAGCCTTCCCAGAGGAAGAGCCTTGACCTTGGGGCAGGTTGGGGTGGAACATTTGCTCCTGGTTACCATGTTGAAATAATGCTTCTCTCCAAAGCAGACAGCTATGGGCACCTCATCTGCCAACAACACTGGCAGAGCCAGGAGCCTGAAGTTTGGGCAGCCTCTCCCTAAAAAACCCCACTTCCAGAGGACCCAACACCTCTGCTTGGGTCCAGCTTGCCAGGATTCCCATCCCAAAATGAGAGGACATCTCTCCACACCCCCGCCACTGAGCATCGATCTGCAAGTTCAGACCATCGATAAATCATGGGCAGAATTAGGGACTCTCCTGAGAAGAGCCTTCTCCCCATGGTCCCCATCTGACATGTCCTCAGGACACCCAGAAGACAGAGTGGATGCCGCTTTCTAGGGGCTGAGGGGCCGTGAGCTGGCCGAATCTTTTAAATTGCCACGGCCTTCAGCATCCCCAAGAATCCCACCCTCACTCCACGATTACCTGGTACAGAAGAGCTCTGAAGAAACAGGTGGGTCGACTCGTTGAGAAAGTTGTGCCTCGAGGAGCGTGTTCCAGTTTGGATCCCAAGGCCCCAGGTGGGAAGTCGGGGGTGTGAGCAGGGGCCGTGGGGACCCAGCTTCTAGAACAGGGCAGCTCTCGTATCCTCCAGCCTCACCTGGAGCCTCAAGGCCTCCTCCGTCGAGCTCGTGCCTATAAACACCTATGGGAGGCCGGGACCTCTCCTCCTACTCACCTGCTCCCGGTGTGCAGGCCCAGCCTTGACCTAGTTAGGACGCTGCCTCTCATTAGTCAGGAAGCAATCTGTCAGGTTCGCGCACAGTCTTGCTGAATCAGAATGAGCCACAGGAAGCCTGAGCCAAGCTCACCCCTTGAATGAAACCAGGGCCCGGGAGGGTCTGGAAGGGCAGCAACAGGGAAGCGGAGGGGCTGGAGCTTGAGAGGACACAGCTCCCCTTCGGGCTCTGGGTGAGTGGGACTTCCTGACCTCTTGGGACCTCCGTTTCCTCCTCTGAAAAAGTAAAGCAAAAATAGCACAGTGGGCTCCGAGCCGCATGAGTGCAGACCAGACACCTCATGGGCTACTGCCACCCAGAGTCCAGAGTGTTTCCGGATGGACCTAGAGATTGTCAGACCACGTGAGGTCAGACAGAGAAAGACAAGTATCCTGTGGTATCGCTTCTAAGCGAAGTATTTTTAAAGAGGGTACAGATGAACTTATCCACAAAACAAATACAAAATAGAGTTACAAACGTAGAGCACAAATTTACGGTTTCCAGGGTGTAAGCGAGTGGAGAGGGATACATTGGGAGGTTGGGACTGACATACACACGCTGCTATATATAAAATATAAAGTATGTACGTATTAAGCCGCTTCACTTGTGTCCGACCCCATGGACTGTAGCCCGCCAGGCTCCTCTGTCCTTGGGGATCCTTCAGGCCCAGCAATCAAACCCTCGTCTCTTGTCCCTTGGTAGCTCAGCTGGTAAAGAATGCAGGAGATGCCAGTTGGATTCCTGGGTCAGGAAGGTCTGCTGGAGAAGGGATAGGCTACCCACCCTCGTATTCTTGGGCTTCCCGGCTGGTTCAGACAGTAAAGAATCCACCTACAATGTGGGAGACCTGGGTTCGATCCCTGGGTTGGGAAGATTCCCTGGAGAAGGAATACCCACTCCAGTATTCCAGCCTGGAGAATTCCATGGACTGAATAGCCCATGGGGTTGCAAAGTCGGACACAACTGAGCAACTTTCACAGCTCATGTCTCCTGAATTGGCAGGTGGGTTCTTTACCATTAGCGCCACCTAGGAAGCCATTTAAAAATATATGTAAATATAGATATAATATATAAAATTCACATAAAATACGTAAAAATACAAATATATATTAATCAGTTTAGTTCAGTTGTTCAGTCATGTCCAACTCTTTTTGACCCCATAGACTGCAGCCCAGCAGGCTTCCCTTGTCCATCACCAACTCCCAGAACTTACTCAAACTCATGTCCATCGAGTCAGTGAAGCCATCCAACTATCTCATCCATTGTCGTCCCCTTCTCCTCCTACCTTCAATCTTTCCCAGCATCAGGGTCTTTTCAAATGAGTCAGTTCTTCGCATCAGGTGACCAAAGTATTAGAATTTCAGCTTCAGCATCAGTCCTTCCAATAAATATCCACGACTGATTTCCTTTAGATTGGACTGGTTGGATCTCCTCGCAGTCCAAGGAACTCTCAAGAGTCTTCTCCAACACCACAGTTCAAAAGCGTCAATTCTCCGGGGCTCAGCCTTCTTTATAGTCCAACTCTCACATCTGTACACGACTACGGGAAAAGCCATAGCTTTGACTAGACGCACCTTTGTTGACAAAGTAATGTCTCTGTTTTTTAATATGCTATCTAGGTTGGTCATAACTTTTCTTCCAAGGAGCAAGTGTCCTTTAATTTCATGGCTGTAGTTACCATCTGCAGTGATTTTGGAGCCCCAGAAAATAGGGTCTGTCACTTTTTCCATTGTTTCCCCCTGAGTTTACCATGAAGTGATGGGATGGGATGCCATGATCTTAATTTTCTGAATGTTGAGTTTTAAGCCAACTTTTTCACTCTCCTCTTTCACTTTCATCAAGAGGCTTTTTAGTTCTTCATTTTCTGCCATAAGGGTGGTGTTATCTGCATATCTGAGGTTATTGATATTTCTCCCAGCAATCTTGATTCCAGCTTGTGCTTCAGCCAGCCCAGCATTTCTCATGATGTACTCTGCATATAAGTGAAATAAGCAGGGTAACAATATTCAGCCTTGAAGTACTCCTTTCAAAATTTGGAACCACTCTGTTGTTCCCTGTCCGGTTCTAACTGTTTCTTCTTGACCTGCATACAGATTTCTCAGGAGGCAGGTCAGGTGGTCTGGTTTTACCATCTCTTGAAGAATTTCCCACAGATTGTTGTGATCCACACAGTCAAAGGCTTTGGCATAGTCAATAAAGCAGAAGTAGATGTTTTTCTGGAACTCGATTGCTTTTTTGATGATCCAACAGATGTTGGCAATTTGATCTCTGGTTCCTCTGCCTTCTCTAAATCCAGCTTCAACATCTGGAAGTTCTTGGTTCATATACCTTTGAAGCCTGGCTTGGAGAATTTTGAGAATTACTTTGCTAGTGTGTGTGATGAGTGCAATTGTGCGGTAGTCTGAACATTCTTTGGCGTTGTCTTTCCTTGGGATGGGATGAAAACTGACCTTTTCCAGTCCTGTGGCCTCTGCTGAGTCTTCCAAATTTGCTGGCATATTGAGTGCAGCACTTTCACAGCATCACCTCTGCATATAATATATAAAAGAGATAAGTGACAAGGACCTACTTTATAGCACAGGGAACTCTACCGAATACTCTGTAATGACCTATATAGGAAAAGAATCTAAAACTGATGGATATGTGTAAGTATGTAACTGAGTCACTTTGCTTCACACCTGAAACTGACACAACACTGTAAATAAACCAGACTCCAGTGAAAAAAAATTTTTAGACAAAGAGCATTTCTGATGCATCACTGATGAGCCATCAATGCTTTTCATCAGTTGAGTGAATGGCTGGTGCCACCTTCCCAGGCAGAGCCGACAATGTGAGGTTTACATGTGAAAAGTTATCCACATCTCTTAGCCCAGCATCTGGCATATGGCAGGGACCCGCTAGATGCTAGTGACAGGCCAGGAGCCCTTTCCTTCTGTACCCACCGCAACCAAGCCTAGGACTCCATGGGCGGTGAAGATGAGTCATTTGCTAGCCCACAGCCAGAAGATATAGCCCTTACCACCAGAGTTCACAACCATGTGGGGGAGGCTGCAGGAATTAGGAATGTTGAAAGGCAGCCCCCTTCAGTTCAAAGTGCATTTCTTGCCTCAGTCTCGACTCGGGGTGAGGGCAGTCTCCGTAACGTGTTCCCTCTCCCTCCTCTGGACACAGTCCTTTCTCAGCATCTTTAGCTCAGAGACAAGTGCAGACATCCTTTGTCACCTCTCCCCCGGATGATGGTTCTGGGCCCTCTTATTCCTGCTCTGGTCTAGCCTCTCATTAGTTCTCAAAGACACAGTCACCTGGCTTCAAAGTTTATCATTGAAAGCCCACCCCAAATCCAGCCCGCATGAAGGCCCAGTGAACTCCCACCTCCAGCTCTGACTCACTCTCCACCAGACTCCATGAATCCCTTTGAAGTGGATGCCTTTACGTTCCTGTTTTTCATCCTGCTAATTCACTGGGCTGCAGAAGGGGTACTTTTAAAGTGGATTAAGTGCAGGAGTAATGACTCATTGCAGAAACTGTGACATATCAATAAAATGGGATATTGTTGCTTAGTCACTCAGTCATGTCTGACTCTTGCTACCTCATGGACTGTAGCCTGCCAGGCTCTTCTGTCCATGGGATTCTCCAGGCAAGAATTCTGGAGTGGGTTGCCATTTCCTTCTCCAGGAAATCTTGCTGACCCAGGGATTAAACCTTTGTCTCTTGCACAGGCAGGTAGATTCTTTACCACTGAGCCACCAGGGAAGCCCAAGGCACAAATTAATTAAAATCATGCTTTGAAGACTAGACAATGTGTGAGAAAATGCTGGGATGGTGTAAAGTATAAAAAATAGGATACACGACAGTATATAAGGTAAGATCCCACTTTTGTAAATGTGTATATTTTCTACTCAAAATTAGTATTAAAAATAAAGAAAAATCCTATGAAAAATTTGTATTGCTACACTGCCAAAACTTAGCATGGTACTTGGAATAAAATAGATATTTAGTAAATGTCTGTTGAATGTAGAATGAATAAATAAATATTTTCAGTAATTAATGTTGACCAGCAGGATGACAAATGATGTTTATTTACTTCTTTGTACTCTTTCAGGCACCTGAAATGATGGTGGAATTTTATTATTAGGTTAAAAATAATGGTAAATAATAAAGTGAAAGGCTTTAATTGTGGCTGGATAATGCCTATTAACTTCATTCTGGCCAGATCATCAAGTAGGGAAATAGGCTTTCAAAAGGGACTAAAGAACCTGTAAAAATGGACTTGACTCAGCGTGCAAATTCAGCTTACATTTGGCTCCCAAGGACCCACTGATGAAGGGTTCAAAAGTATTTGTTCCACACACCTTATGTAGCCAACACCACGCTCACTTGGGCAGGAGATGGAGGGGAAGATCACAGAGATGTTCCCAGAGCTCCGAGGGCTTATTCTTTATGTGGGGAAGCAAGCCGAGCCCACGGGGAACAGAGGCCAGTGAAGACAGGGGCATGGTGGTGTCAGGCAAACTGTGATGGTGGCAGTGATGAAGAGCGAGGGGAGAGGCGAGGCCAGCAGGAGGCTTGGAGACTTCCCAGGCCTGGGCTGAGCCAGGAGGAGGAGCAAAATGGACAAGGTAGAGCTGCAACATCTCAGCAGGACAGCGCCGAGCACCCAGGGGGCTCCTCCACGGGAGAAGGTGGGAGAGGACGCCCAGAGACGAGCTTGTATGGAGACGGTGGGTGGGTTGGGGGGCACCTGGCTTGGCAGGGCCATCAGGGCTTGGAATGTAGTCTGTTTTCTCTCTGCTGGCTTTCATGATTCTCCTCTATCTTTAACATTCTGCGGTCCTGGTATGGCTTGTCCAGGTGTGAATTTATTTACCTCGTCTAGGACTCAGCACACTTTTTCAAACTCAGCACGTGTGTCTTTCTTCAGTTCTGAAACTCTGTCATTCATGCTTTGAACGCTGCCTTTTTCCCACCCTCTCTTCTCTCCTTCAGAACAGCCTATTAAATGCAAATTGAGCTTTCTTGATTTAGTCACCAAATGTCTTTGACTTATTTTTCACATTTTTCATCTCTTTGCCTCCTGGTGCTTTATTCTCTGTGATTTTCTCAGATATACCTTCCAAATTACTAAATCTAAAATCGTGTCTAGCTAAGATTTCTTTTTAAATGCAATGTTATTTCTGTGATTTCTACTTAGTTCTTTGAATTCACTTTTTAAAAAAATTAACTTCCTCAGCACTAAAAAGAAATGAACTAACAGGTCTTTGAAAAGACATGGAGGGACCTTCGATATATATTACTAAGAGAAAGCAGCCAGTCTGAAAAGGCTACATACTGTGTAATTCCAACTCCGTGACATTCGGGAAAAGGCACATTAAGGAGACAGTAAAAAGTCCAGTGGTTTCCAGATCTTAGAGAAATGACAGTAGGTAATGAATGGGAGAGGCATGGATGATTTTAGGGCGCTGAAAATACTCTGTGTGATAGCATATGAAGGACATACACCATTATTAATTTGTCCAAGCCTACACAAAACCAAGGATGAACTGTAATGCAAACTACGCACTTGGGGGTGATTATGACACACCAATGCATGTTCATCAATTATAACAAAGGTCCTGCTCTGGAGAGGGGGTGTTGATAATGGAGGAGGCTATACATGTACTGGGGCCAAAAGGCATATGGGAACTTTCTGTACCTCCCCTGGATCTTGCTGTGAACCTAAAACTGCTCTAAAAAGTAAAACTGCTCTTAACTTTAAAAACGTGATTTCTTATTCTTATTTTATAGATTTTATTCCTTTATCTCTTTAAGCTCCTAAACATACTTATTTTTCAACTCTTTCATATTCTAGTACTTCCATTTCCTCACGGGTCAACTCTCTTGTTGTTGCGGGATACTTTCCTTCGTATTGGACGTCCCTAAGTATTTCATCATTTTTGTGTGTGAGCTCGCCCTCAACGGGAATGGTCTTCTGGGTGTGGAGGCGGCGTTGTTCCCACAATGCCCCAGGGTGTGAATGCCTCAAGGGTTCACTGTTTCTCAACTTTCTTCCTCAGTTTCTATCTTAGACGTTCTGTTCTCTGAGTGGTGAAAATTTGGGCTATATGTGCAAAACAAAATTATCCTCGGTTTCTAGAGGGTTTTATTTCTATTCATGGCCTGTGCATTTTTTAAAAATTTCTAACCATAATTTCTCTCTAAACTTCTTGCTGTATTCAGGTCCAAAGGCTTTGATTCTGATCCCCTCATAGCTGTTAAATGAAAAGACAAACATATCTCCTGGCCATGGAAGTAACAGTCCCTAAAAAATGATATCTCTGAGGTAGATATAGAATGACTTAAGAATAACATTTATTTAAGGCACTGGAGATGAAAGATTATTTATCTTTCTTGCTCTTGGGACCAAATATATATTTATATCACATATATATGATTTTATATTTTTTCCAGCATTTCTGCATGTCTAGGAAATTTCATGTGATCTTGGACAAGCTGTTAATATTTAACGTCCACATGTCTGGCCTTCTCATCATAGGACTGTTATGATGACTAAACAAGATAATTCATGTAAAGTTCTTAGAACAAAACCTGGTCTGAGGGCGATCAATAAATAATATAATAATAATTCCTGCTTCAGCTCATTTCTTTTTCTTGACCAGACCTGGCCGCTCACCTCTATATACTTCAAATATTTTTTTAAATAACCACAACATTTTTTTTAACCTCAAGCTTTTAAATTCCTCTCCTTTCCCCACCCCCAACAGCAAACTCAATACAGGAAGTTATTAACCTTAAAAAAAATCCTCTTACAATGAATTAAACTAACTAAACTTGAATATTCAACTTCTGCTGATGCACAATTATAATAATTACTTTAAAATAATTTGTTTATGATTATTAAATCCATGAATGATTTACCAAAAATTATTGCCCAGAAATCATGCAAAGATGGGCATAATAAAGGACAGAAATTGTGTGGACCTAACAGAAGCAGAAGATATTAAGAAGAGGTGGCAAGAATACACAGAAGAACTATACAGAAAAGATCTTCATGACCCAGATAATCACAATGGTGTGATCGCCCACCTGGAGCCAGACATCCTGGAGTATGAAGTCAAATGGGCCTTAGGAAGCATCACTGTGAACAAAGCTCATGGAGCTGATGGAATTCCAGGTGAGCTGTTTCAAATCCTAAAAGATGATGCTATGAAAGTGCTGCACTCAATATGCCAGCAAATTTGGAAAACTCAGCAGTGGCCACAGGACTGGCCAAAGAAAGGCAATGCCAAAGAATGTCCATGCTACTGAACAACTGCACTCATCTCACATGCTAGCAAAGTAATGCTCAAACTTGTCCAAGCCAGGCTTCAAAGGTACATGAACCAAGAACTTCCAGATGTTGAAGCTGGATTTAGAAAAGGCAGAGGAACCAGAAATCAAATTACCAACATCCACTGGATCATCAAAAAAGCAAGAGAGTCCCAGAAAAACATCTACTTCTGCTTTATTGACTATGCCAAAGCCTTTGACTGTGTGGATCACAACAATCTGTGGGAAATTCTTCAAGAGATGGGAATACCAGACCACCCGACCTGACTCCTGAGAAATCTGTATGCAGGTCAAGAAGCAACAGTTAGAACTGGACATGGAACAACAGACTGGTTCCAAATCGGGAAAAGGAGTACTTCAAGGCTGTATATTGTCACCCTGCTAATTTAACTTATATACAGAGTACATCATGTGAAATGCCAGGCTGGCTGAAGCACAAGCTGGAATCAAGATTGCCAGGAGAAATATCAATAACCTCAAATTTGCAGAAGATACCACCCTTATGGCAGAAAGTGAAGAAGAAATAAACAGCCACTTGATGAAAATGAAAGAGGAGAGTGGAAACGTTGACTTAAAACTCAGCATTCAGAAAACCAAAATCATGACATCTGGTCCCATCACTTCATGACAAATAGATGGGGAAACAATGGGGACTTTATTTTGGGGGGTTTCAAAATCAGTGCAGATGATGACTGCAGCCATGAAATTAAAAGATGCTTACTCCTTGGAAGAAAAGCTCTGACCAACCTAGATAGCATATTAAAAAGCAGAGACATTCCTTTACCAACAAAGGTCCGTCTAGTCAAAGCTACGGTGTTTCCAGTAGTCATGTATGGATGTGAGAGTTGGACTATAAAGAAAGTTGATCGCCGAAGAATTGATGCTTTTCAACTGTGGTGTTGGAGGAGACTCTTGAGAGTCCCTTGGACTGCGAGGCGATCCAGCCAGTCCATTCTAAAGGAAATCAGTCCTGAATATTCATTGGAAGGACTGATGCTGAAGCTGAAACTCTAAAACTTTGGTCACCTGATTCGAAGAACTGACTCATTGGAAAAAGATCCTGATGCTGGGAAAGACTGAAGGCAGGATGAGATGGTTGGATGGCATCACTGACGCGATGGACATGAGTTTGAACAATCTCCAGGAGTTGTGATGGACAGGGAGGCCTGGTGTACTGCCGTCCATGGGGTCGAAAAGAGTCGGTCACGACTGAATGACTGAACTCAACTGATTGTCCAGAAAATACCACAAAAGCTCTGGTCAAGGGCATTCCAGGTTTTGAAAGGGATTTCTCAGTGTCTTAGTCCATTCAGGCTTTCTGTACACCATAGACTGAGGTGCTTATAAGGAACAGAAATGTATTTCTCGCTGTTCTGGAGGCTGGGAAGTTCAAGATCAAGGTACTGGTAGTTTTGATGTCTGGTGAGAACCCTCTAGGGCTTCCCAGGTGGTGCTAGTGGTAAAGGGCCCCCTGCTATTGCAGGAGACATAAAGAGATACAGGTTTTTTCCCTTGGTCAGGAAGATCCCCTGGAGGAGGTCATGGCAGCCCACTCCAGTATTCTTGCCTGGAGAATCCCCATGGACAGAGGAGCCTGGTGGGCTACAGTCCATAAGGTTGCACAGAGTCAGACACGATCAAAGTGACTTACATGCACAAGAGCCCTCCTCCTGGTTCATAGATGAACATCTTCTCTCTGTATCTCAGAGTGGAAGTGGCAAGTGCGCTATCTGGGATCCCTTTTTAAGGACACTTGGGTTCCTCATAGGTAGAACCCTGACAACCTCATCACCTCACACAGACCCCATCTTCTATGTCATCACATCGAGGAATTGTATTCAACATATGAATTGGAGCTGGGGTGGGGACACATTCAATCTGTGACACTCAGTTTTATCCCAAATACTTCCACAGTAGAGCAGTGGACAATTGTTAAAAAAAAAAAAAAAAAAATGAAGGATTTAAAGTGTGTTGAATTGGAAAACTACCAAGAAACAGACACAGAGCAATATGTACATACTGTGGTCCTGCCTAAGAAAGCGAAGGATATAGGGGTGTGTGTGTGTGAGAGAGAGAGAGAGGGAAATGGTTTATAAAGAGAACATTCCTAGAAGGATTTTGCAGGAAACTGTGAGCTGAGGTACATAAAATGTTTGGAGCAAGGAAGTGACACTTTCAGGACTGTATCCGCAGACTCGCGTGGCACGTGGAATAGATGCGGCGGAGAGGACGGGGAGGAACTGGGAGCGCCTGAAGCCAGGAGATCTGTTTAAAGGACGTGGCAGTGGTACAGGTGAGAGCTGACGGGGTCTATTCTGAAGCAGGGAGACGCGGTGGAGGAGGAAAAAAGAAACTGGATCCATTTTTGAGGGGCTTCCAGCAGTAGCCCCAGTGCCTAGGACAAGTACTTTCACCCCCTATGTGATCATCAATGTATGAAACGAATGGTCTCCTGTATAGAACACAGAACTCCAGCCTCTCTAGGCATCTGCTTGGCAACTCCAGACAGCATCCCGTAGGCCCTCTTCTCGGAGTTTGCTCACCCAACTCTGGACCCTGGGAGGCAGGGGCAGGAGACAGGGTCCACAGGCCGGTGAAGCTAGGGCCCACATTTCTCTTGTGGCCTCTTGCCCTGCCCTTCTGGGAGTGTGGCGCCAATTCCTGCCCCACCGCCCTTGCTCTACCAGGCCCCCACCAGCAGGACTGCAGGCACCTCTGAGCTGGGCTATGTGTTTGCATGGCAAGGAAGAAGTGTCTCCAAAACACTGAGGGCCTGGCCTCCCTTCGGACCTGAGGGGAGACAGGAAAACAGAACAATGAGAAAGAGGGGAAGAAGACAGCCAAGAAAATCAGATCTAACCCTACACTCAGGCACACGCTCACCCATGCACATGTGTGCACTTGCCATCATAACACTGTGTGCTTAGGAGGAGCTGAAAATAGGTTTTCTGAATGCATGGGACAGTGATGGAGAGAGAGCAGGAGGGTGAGGACTCTCAGGAGGGTGGCGGATGAAGGAAAGAAAACAGATCCTCCTGAACAACAGACATTCCCCCAGACCCCACACATGTGAAAGCGCCACTGGGAACCTTGGGTCATTGAGGACAGTGAGGGGCAGAAGGAATAATTTCATTCATTCTGGTTTCTGCTGAGCCTAATATGAGATTTGGTTTACAGTGTCCTGCTCAAAAGTTTGTTGAATGAATGAAAGGGTGTGTGGATGGATGGATGGGTGGGTAGGTGGGTGGGTGGACTGATAGGTGGGTCTATAGGTGGGTTGATGGATGGATGGATGGATGAGTGATTGGATGGATGGGTGGGTGGGTGGATGGCTTGATGGATGGATGGATAAAAGGCCAAGTTTATTTAGTTTTCAGAGGAAAAACTGAAACCATTATTTCACAGTAATCAGAGGGCTGTCATAGACAGCTTTCAAAGCCGGCCCTCAGTGATTCCTTTATCTTGGGATTCATGCCTCTGTGACCCCCTACCTCTGAACGTGGGCTGTAGCTGATGACTTCCTCCCAGTGAGCAGAACACTGTGAGAGTGCAGGGATGTTGCTTGTGTGTGAGTAGCCTACAAAGCCTATGACTTCTGTCTTCTTGTACTCTGTCACCCACCCCGGAGACAAGCTGCCGCAGAGGAGGGGCCTTTGTGGGGGCCTCGGGTCCACAGTCAGTGAGGAGCTGAACCGTCAAGTGCAAGAGCCGGCAGGAACTGAATGCTGCAGGCAAGCTCGTGAGCGTGAAGGGAGATCCTACCCAGGGGAGCTTTGAGATGCGGCCCCCACCCCACTGGCATCCTGGACTGCAGCCTGTGAGGGACTCTGAGCAGAGAACCCATCCAAGCCATGCTCTGATTCCTGGTTCACAGAAACCGTGAGACAGCAAATGCGTGTTGCTTTAAGCCACTGCATCTTAGGTTAGATTGTTGCCAGCAAACAGAGAGCTAATACAATGGCTGATTGAGTTTAACTTAAAAATGGACATGATGGCAATTAAACTTGACAGATGGTGGCAGTGGTTCAGAGCCCAGGTGTACTGATTAGATGGGGTTTGAATCCTGGATTCCCACCTTACTAGCTGTGTGGCTGTGGGCCAGATGATCAGCTTCTCTGGGTCTTGTGTCTTTAAAATGGGCATAATCCTCTGCTCACAGAGCTAGCACAAGGATTACATAAAACAATTGTGTAACGTACTTAGTCCAGGGACTTCCCAGGTGGTTAAGGCTCTGCGCTCCCAAAGCAGGGAGCCCAGGTTCAACCCCTGGTCAGGGAACTAGATCCCACACACCACAGTTAAAATCCCACACGTGGAAATGAAGATCCCATGGGCCGAAGTTAAGACCCAGGGCAGCAAAAAAGAAAAGTACTTAGCCCAGGACCTGTCACTGAATAGAAGGTTGTTGCTCAGTCACTCAGTCGTGTCTGACTCTTTGCTACCCCATGGACTTTCAGCACGCCAGGCTTCCCTGTTCGTCACCAACTCCCAAAGCTTGCTCAAACTCGTGTCCATCAAATCGGTGATGCCATCCAACCATCTCATCCTCTGTCATCCCCTTCTCCTTTTGCCTTCAATCTTTCCCAACATCAGGGTCTTTCCCAAGTTGGCTCTTCCCATCAGGTGGCCAAAGTATTGGAGCTTAAGCTTCAGCATCAGTCCTTCCAAGGAATATTCAGGACTGATTTCCTTTAGGATTGACTGGTTTGATCGCCTCGCAGTCCAAGGGACTCTCAGCGAATCGAAAGTAGCTATTATCGACAACAACAGCAATAATAACAGTAACAAAGGAAGGTCCAGCACAAGGCAGCGAGTGTCCCTGCCTGGAAGGGACTGAGCTGAATCATGACGTCACAGGCAACCTTTTCCAAGTCTTAGGTGGAGTTGCCTGTGGGGCTGCCTGGCCAAGACTGTGGGCTGGGGGACCAGGTGTCACGGGACCACCAGGTTTACCTTGCACCAGGTTGCAGCACCAGCTGCTCCTGGCCTTCACCGTGGGCAGTGCCTTCCCTCCTCCATAGTCTCTGGTTCAGGTGAGGGGCCGCCACCCTGGCTGGGCCCACGGGCGCAGGAAGGTAAACACCCAGGCAGGAAGTGACTGTCACGGGCACGGGGCCAGCGCGCGGCCAGGCGAGTCTGAAGGTCAGGAATGCTTCCCAGGGAGCCCTTTCCAGCAGAGGCCAGAGTCTCCGGCTGCAGTTTCTCGGGGAGCGGAGGGGTCCAAGAACACCCCCCTGCTCTGAGACCCCGACAGGACACAGGACGGGAGAACTAGAACCGTCCAGGGGGCTCTAACCCCCAGGAGCTTCTTTCTGGCAGGTGAGCAAATGGTTTGAGTGTTTTGTTTTGTTTTTGGTAATGAAATGAGATGAAATGGGATGGAAAGTGGGCTACAGCCAGGGCAGCATAGGCAAGACCCCAGGCAGGTGAGTGAAGGGAGAGGCAAGCCCACTTACCCTCCATCGAGAAGGAGCTTCAAGGGAGAAAACAGCCCTGGGTCTGCCACTCGCCTTGGCTTCACCATTCTCCCCTCTGGGACTCAGTTTCACCACCTGGGGATTGGGGTAATAATTCCTTCCAGGCTCCTCTCCTGTGAAGGCTTCAGGAACAAGTGAGATCATGAACATGACTGGCCGCAGAAGTTGCGGGGCCCCATGAGAAATGATTAAGGGAGCCCCTTGACCTGGGTTCGATCCCTGGGTTGGGAAGATCCCCTGGAGAAAGGAAGGGCTATCCGCTCCAGTATTCTGGCCTAGAGAATTCCATGGAGTGGAAAAGAGTCAGACATGACTGAGCGACTTTCACTTTCACTTTCATCAAGCATTACTAAGAATTCCAAGAATTAAGCATGTTAACATGATTAAGAACTGCAACTGCAGAGCGTTAAACTAAGTGAGGGGTCCTTCGAAGGCCAGGGCCACCTGTGACGGCACGGGTCAGACGCCTGTGGCTCCAGCCCTAAAAATAAATGTAAGGTAAACTGTGAAGGGCTAAACGAACTGAGGTGACTACAGGCCCGCGGCTCGAGTCTCAGGGCCAGGGAGCACACACAGGGTGCAGAAGTCACAGTGGTGAGGGAGCACCGTCTGCAAGGCTGCTCCTCTGCCTCTGCACCTGCTGCTCAGGGTCCCATCTCAGAGGCTCCAGTCTCGCACCTGCTGAACTTGCACCCTTGGCCAGCATCCAGCCAGAGCCTGGTGCAATTCAAACGTCTGGGGACACAGGTTTCTCAGATGCGGCAATCAATGGGAGATTGTTCTTTTCAACCTTGATTTAAAGTTTCGGGCGGTCATTTGCAGCAACATGGATGGATCATGAAGTTATCATACTAAATGAAGTAAGCCCAGAGAGACAAATATCATATGATATTGTTTATATGTGAAATCTAAAAAAAAGGATACAAGTGAACATATATAAGAAATAGAAATACACTCACAGACATATTAATGAAAACAAACTTAGGGTTATACCAAAGGGGAAAGGAAGGGGAGGGCTGAATTGGGGATTAACAGACACACACTACACATATAAAATAGATAAACAGCAAGGACAGACTGTCGAGCACAGTCAATATTTTATAATAACCTCCAAGGGGGAAGGAGCTGAAAACAATAGGTATATATTTATGCCTAATGGAATCACTTTGCTGAACACCTGAAACTAATACAACATTGTAAATCAACTATACCTCAATAAAAAAGATCTAGCCTATCAATTACACTAGCAAATAAAAGCCCCAAAACATAAATTAAACTAAAAAGAGGCCTAGTGGCTCAGTGGGTAAAGAATCTGCATGCAATGCAGGAGACCGGGGTTCGATTCCTGGGTTGGGAAGATACCCTGGAGAAGAGAATGGCAACCCACTCCAGTGTTCTTCTCTGGAGAATTCCATGGACAGAGGAGCCTGGTGGGCTGCAGTCCGTAGGGTTGCACAGAATCAAACATGACTGAAGTGACTTAGCACACAGGCCAATTAAATAAAATGTGGGGTGTTCACAGTCCCTGGCTAAACCAGACTGGGACGTGTGACAGTTCTGCCACATTCTGCCCATGGTAACTGGAAAATGCCCATGGTGGGAATGTCCCAATGTGCCTGCCCCCCGTTGCACCTCTGTCCTCCCATACCTTCTCCCTCTTGGCTCTTGCCCTCAGATTTTTCTCTTCCCTTTCCACTCCTGTCCTGGCTGCCTTGGCTCTGCTTAGCCTTGCAGCAATAGAAACCAGGGTGTCCGGGAGGTGTCTTAGGCTTTCTGGTCTGTGAAAACAAAAAATAGACCATCTTCTTTGACCCCATCCTCAACTCTACCCCTTCCTGGGGTCCACATTGTCTTGAAAACCCTTCCTGGAAGGGGTTCCCCACAGGAAAAGCAGGAGGCCATGTGATCAGAGATCATTGAAGGAG
This sequence comes from Moschus berezovskii, assembly GCF_049115385.1. NCBI lineage: Eukaryota > Metazoa > Chordata > Mammalia > Artiodactyla > Moschidae > Moschus > Moschus berezovskii. Next base: position 7,878,517 of record NC_142463.1, read on the forward strand.
GAAGATCATTGCTTTAAGAACTTGCCCATGGGAGTCTTCTCTGGCCCCTGTAAAGGCAGCCCAGGAAACTTACACCGGAGGACAAACCAGCCCAGAGGCTCGGGGGGAAGGAAGCCAGGTCTAGTCGCTGTGCCTGCTGGCTCCACCATTTACACTGTAGCCACTGTTTGCATCAGCGGCTGGCGACCCACCAGCCCCTATCAGACAGCACAACTCCCAGGATGAGTCCTCCCCATGTCCGAGAGCCCATTGCCTCCCTAAGCAAGGGTCAGCACTGATGCTCTAAAGTTACCCCCCAGCTTCATCCTAGGAAGGTGGAAGTCCTTCCTTTGTTCTTTCATCAAATCATCGCCAAGCGCCTGGGGCAGGTGAGGCTTTGGAGAGGGCCTGGGGGCACACACGGTACCAGGGCTGCCCTCAGGCTGGCAGAGGAGAGCCAGGACAGAAGCTCCTCCTACATGAAGGGGACACACAGCGCCCCACCCCCAAATACACGGATGGTTAGGGGGTCGTGGGGCTGAGAGGTGTTTTGGCCAACCAAGCAGGAAGTTACATTTCTGAGCCTGTGGGCGGTTTCTTTCCAGACCCCCCACTTGGCATCTTCGGGGCACTGCTGGGGCAGAGCAGCCAGGCTGCAGGAGGAATTTTCACCTTGGGCTCCCTTTCCACAACTTTGGAGCCGTCGAGCTCCGTGGGTGGGCCTCTGCCTCTGGATCTACAGGACGTGCCCAGGGAAGGCTGTCAGCCTGACTCCTTTCTTTGGCCAACAGAGGTTCTTGAAGCCCAGCTCCCAAGGAGACCAGACTGGCTCTGGGCAAAAGCCTTGAGCACTGAAGAGGGGGCATGTGTCTAGAGCATCTCTTAGTGAGTTTCCTTTGGGAGAATGTCTCAGGTGGCTGATTAATGACCTGGCGGTCTGGGAACCTGGGTCAGGCCATCTCTCAATCTTTCTACCTTAATAGGCCTTACCTTCAGAAGGGAAAATAATGGGGATCCTCAGAGGGCTATCAGGGAGGCCTGCATGGAGGAGGTGGCCTTTGATCTGAGCATCACTAAACAACCTTACATCCCTTCTGAGTTATTCCACAAGAGAAGAAGAGCTGATGAGAATAGTTTCGTATATGATGAAGTAAATCTCTCTTGGAAAACAGTCATTTTTTCACACTTAACCCTTATTGAATGTTGCAAGTTCTTTAAATAGCATTCTGTTACCTAGAACACATTTCCAAGGAAGGAACAGCAGGGTTTCGAAGGTGAAATGGGAGCCCTGCAGGGCCTGGGAATGGCGGAGGCAGAGGCATTGACCTGGGGAAGCAGGAGTTTTGCTTAAAGGAGGCTCATGGAACAAGTTTGCTAGCGCAAAAGGAAGGTGGAAGGGGGTGGCCCCAGCCCATGCGGCCCAGACCCGGACGGTCTCCCAGAGACCACAGCAGGGGTCTGCATGGCCAGCACGCCTCAGCGGCACCACCCCTCACTCCTGGACTCCAACACTAGCTGGCTTCTGCCCCCGTCGCCTTCACTTTTGGCTGGAGGTTTGTGCAACAGCACTGGTGTCTCCCACAGCCAGGAGTTCTGACCATTAGTTATCCAGGGCTTTGAGGAATTTACAATGGGACATTGATTCATTATTATTTAATGACTATGTTTCCTATCAGAAATTCCCTGGGGGCTCAGAGGGTAAGGCGTCTGCCTGCAATGGGGGAGACCCGGGTTCAATCCCTGGGTCAGGAAGATCCTCTGAAGAAAGAAATGGCAACCCACTCCAGTATTCTTGCCTGAAGAATCCCATGGATGGAGGAGCCTGGTGGGCTATGGTCCTCGGGATTGCAAAGAGTCGGATACGACTGAGCGACTTCACTCACTCACTCACTTCCTGTCAGAAATAAACCCTTCAAAACCCAGGCCCTCCAGTGGACAAGCAGTTTGGACTATGCCTTAAAAAGATCAGAGACACTTGGGAGCCACTGGGTTAGGGACCAGCTGGGATGAGGAATGCAGGCAAGTTGGACCTGAGGACCTTGACCCCTCATCTCTGTCCAGAAGTGACAAGGGTCGATCCTGGGTGGCTGACTTGGGGAGCGTTGTTCAATCCCACGTGCTAGCCTGTGTCACCTGCTTGTATTAGTCTCTCAGTCATATCCAACTCTTTGTGACCCTATGGACCGTAGCCTGCCAGGCTCCTCTGTCCTTGGAATTCTCCAGGCAAGAACACGGGAGTGGGTTGCCATTCCCTTCTCCAGGGAATCTTCCCGACCCAGCGATCAAACCTGGGTCTCCTGCCTTGAAGGCAGATTCTTTACCATGTGAGCTGCTGGGGAAGCCCTCGGTATGACTTGCTTATCTCCATGTTTCAAACCACCGCAGCAGTGTGCTCCTTGCAGACTGACTCCTCAGAGAACCCCTCATTCAGCTGGTCAGTGTTCGCTGCACGCTTGCCCTGGGCCAGCAGTGATAAGATGTGATAAGATGATCAGAGCCCCTGCCCCTCTCCCAAGCTCCCTACCTTCATTCCAGGCCTGTCAGCTGCCTGCACCTTTTTACTGCTGTCCAAATAAGTAGATGAAGAAAACTCAATTTCCTGTTCACAGCTGATTCATTTGTCATTCTTGAGCCAAAGCAGATTCCCATTAAATTCCACTAATGGGACCAAAAGCTTCCAAGTATTTTAAACTTATAACGCCTTGGTGTAATGGGCTTTGTTTTTCATGATGCTCTCTAGATGTAAATCTGCTTATAAAAGTGAGGACATCTATAAAGATATTTTTGCTCTCGTCTGAGTGACAACAACATTCCTGTGTGGATTCTTGAATGCTGGAGAAAAGCCCTCTTTTCTGCTGAGGTCCTTTTTAGGAAGTTAGCTTTGAACTTTAAAAATGATTTTGAGGTTCTTTACTTCTGGATTTAAAAGGCATCTGGCACATGACAATTTTTCCTGGTGCCTGAAATATCAGAGCTGTCCTCTGGCACTAACTTGCTACAGTTTTCTGGCTTCTTTGGAATTGGTTCAGAGCCGAGATCAAAGTCACTTGAAGTTGGCTAATACGGGTTACAAGTCAAGGGTAAAACAGGGACGGATGCCAGCTCGGGGTCAGAATGAAGCCATCTTGATGCTCAATCAAAGATACACAGACCCACCTAAGCTATGCTTGCAAAACATTATCAAAGCTGATCCGTGTATCCACTGGCGAAATATCACAGAAACTGCCAAAATAAAGAAGTATGGGTAGATATGCAGCATCTTTTAACAGGCTGTGGAAGCCAAGGTGACACTTGTGTAACCACTGGGGCCCAGGCTAGATCAATGTCTACTTTTTTATCTCTTTCTGCATTTTCTGTCATCTCATATGTCTGTTTTCTCGGGAAAGGCTGTTTGCTTTAAATAAGAACGTCCTAAATTAAAAGCAGTGAGAAATAGTTTAGAAACGGTACTCCCAACCACCTTGCCAGAGCCAGGCTGCCTCCACCACTCACGGGCTGTGTGACCTTGGCTGAAGAAGTTAACCTCTCTGAACCTCCGAGTTCTCGACTGTGAAAGTGGAGGATGTGGGACAAGGACAGTAATGATCATACAGGGTCACTCTGAGGGTTCGATGAGATGATGAATGAATCGGTGATGAGCTACTCAATGAGTATTAAGTGTGGTTCTCACTGCTATTATCCCAGTAAGCCTTGAGCAAGAAAATGAATGCTTTTTTCCAAAATATAAGTTGCTGTTAAGTAGCAGGGACGGGGAGTTCCCTGCAGTCCGGTTGTTAGGACTCAGTGCTTTCACTGCTGAGGACCTGGGTTCAATCCCTGGTTGGGGAGCCAAGTTCCTGCAAACCATGCGGAGCAGCCAGAAAAAAAAAAATAGCAGGAAGAGAATTTGTCAGCTCACAATAGTTACAGAACTGAGAACAAAACAGGAGGCTGTACACAAGAATGCTCAAACACAAAGAGAACAGGCTTTCTCAGAAGACTTGACCCAATCTTCCTCACAGGCTCTGAGCTTGTCCAGCTTCGAGGACCTCCCTTCCTCTACAACACCATTCCCGCCTGCCAGTGGTCAGCTGGGAAGACCACACACCAGCAAAGTCTCCCCCGACGTGTCAGCATGTTGGATCCAACAATTGTTTTCCTCCAGTAAACATTTCTTGGTGAGTGAAGGCCTTGTTTCTGGCAAAAACCTAATGCTCCAAAAAATTTTTTCCTTCCAATTTTATTGAGATATAATTTACAGGCAGCACCATGTAAGTTCAAGGGGTACAGCATAGTGATACATCATGAAATGATGACCACAGTAGGTCTGGTAATCATCTCTCATCTCACATAGATACAGCATTAAAGAAATAGAATAAAAAATAGTTTCCCTTGTGATGAGAACTCAGGATGTGCGCTTCAACATCTTTCAGACATAACACACAGCAGTGTTTTATTTATCATATTGTACCTTGCATCTTATAACTGGACATCTGTTCCTTTCCAATGCCTTCATCCAATTCCTCCTCTCCCCTCTGGCAACCACACACCTGATCTCCTTTTCTATGAGTTTGCTTGTTCATTTGCTTTTGAACTGTAATTGACCTACAATGCTGTGCTAATTCCTGTTACGCAACATAGTTGGATATTTCTATACATATCAACATGATCATCACGTGAAGTCTAGTTAAAATATGTCATCATACAAAGGTATTATATAGTTATTGCTATATTCCCCACACTGTACATTTCATATCTGTGACTCATTTATCTTGCAACTGGAGACTTGTATCTCTTAATCCCCCTCAGCTATTTCTTTCCTTCCCTACTCTCCTCCTCCCTGGCAACCACCCCTTTGTCCTTTGTATTTACACTGTTTCCGTTGTTGCATTTGTTCATTAGTTTTGTTTCAGAGCTTCCGCAAGTAATGAAATCATTCATTATTGTATTTTCTCTTTTGACTTATTTCTCTTAGCATAATAATACCCTCAGTCAATCTATGTTGTTGCAAATGGCAAGATTTCATTCTTTTTTGTGGCTGAGTAATATTCCAGTGTGTGTGTGTGTGTGTGTGTGTGTGTGTGTACCAAATATTCTGTATCCATTTATCTATTGATAGGTTCTTAGGTTGCTTCCATATCTTGGCTGCAATGAACATAGGGGTGCATATTAGAATTAGTGTTTTTATTTCCTTCATATGAACGCCCAGGAGTGGACTGTTGGATCGTATAGTAGTTCCATTTTTTGTTTTTTGAGGTGCTATCCTAATGTGTTCCACAGTGGCCACACCAATTTACAGTTCCACCAACAGCGCACAAGGATTCTCCTTCTCCATATTTTCACCATCACTGTTATTTGTTTTCTTTTTAATAACAGACGTTTTGACAGGTGGGATCACATTGTGGATTTTATTTGCCTTTCCCCAGGTGGTTAGTGATATTGAGCATCTTGGCAAAAGTCTGTTGGTCATCTATCTTTTTTGGACAGATGTCTATTCAGATCATCTGCCCATTTTTGATTCAGGGATTTTTTTTGGTGTTGAGTTGTGTGAATTCTTCGCACAGTTTGTATATTAACCCCTTGTAGGATATATCATTCGGAATATCTTTTCCCATTCAGTATATGTCATTTTCATTTTGTCAGTAGTTTCCTTCTGTGTGTAAAAGATGTAGTCCCATTTATTTATTTTTGCTTTTGTTTCCCTTGTCTGAGGAGACATATCCAAAGAAATTACTAAGCCTGAGCCAAAGGGCTGGCTGCCCATGATTTCTTCTGGAAGTTTTCTAGTTTCAGGTCTTACGGTTAAGTCTTTAATCCATTTGGAATTTACTTGTGTGTGTGGTATGAGAGAGTAGACCAGTCTGATTCTTTTGCGTGGAGCTGTCTGGTTTCCCAAAACCAGTTACTGAAGAGGCTCTCTTTCCCCATTGTATACTCTTGTCTCTTTTATTGTAGACTAACTGCGCGTACGAACGTGGGTTCATTTCTGAGCTCGCTATTCTCTTCCACTCATCTGTGTCTGGTTTTGTGCCAGTACTATACTGTTTTAATTACCACAGCTTTGTAGTCGAGTTTGAAATCAGGGAGCATGACACCTCCTGCTTCGTTCTTCCCTCTCAAGATTGTTTTGGCTATTTGGGGTCTTCATGTTTCCATACAAATTTTAGAATTATTTGTTCTAGTTCTATGAAAAAAATGTCATTGGCATTTTGTATTGACTCTGTAGCTTACCTTGGTTAGTATGGTCATTTTAACAATATTCATGCTTCTAACCCATGAACACAGTCTATTTTTCCATCTGTTTGTGTCATCTTCAATTTATTTTACCAGCATCCTATAGTTTTCCAAGGACAGGTCTTTTATCTCCTTAAAAGCGAAGGTGATAGTTGCTCAGTCATGTCCAGCTCTTTGTGACCCCTGGACTGTAGCTTGCCAGGTTCCTCTGTCCATGAAATTCTCCAGGCAAGAATACTGGAGTGGGTAACCATTGCTTTCTCCAGGAGATCTTCCTGACCCAGGGATTAAACCCAGGTCTCCTGCATTGCAAGTGGCTTCTTTGCCATCTGAGTTTATCCCTAGATACTTTATTCTTTTTGAGGCAATTATAAATGGGATTATTTTCCTAATTTCTCTGATAGTTTTCTATTTATAGAAATGAAACAGATTTCTGAGTATTAATTTTGAAACCTGCAACTCAACTGAGTTCACTGACCTCTAGTAGTTTTTTCTGGTGTATTTAGGATTTTCTATGTATAGCATCATGTCATCTGCATGTCATAGTTTCACTTCTTTGGATTCCTTTTATTTAGGTTTAGATTCCTTTTCTTTCTTTTTGTCATCTAAGTCCTGTGGCTAGGACCTCCAACACTGCTATCAAGCGAGGGCTCTTTGCCCCACTGGCACTAATGGTAAAGAAGCTGCCTGCCAACGCAGGAGACATAAGAGATGTGGTTGGATCCCTGGGTTGGAAGAGGGTATAGCAACCCACTCCAGTATTCATGCCTGGAGGATCCCATGGACAGAGGAGCCTGGTGGGCTATAGTCCACGGGGTTGCAAAGAGTCGGACACAACTGAGCAATTAACACACTTAGATAATACAGGATAATCTCCTTATCTCAAGATTCTTAATCACATTGTAAAGACCCTTTTGGCATATAAGGTAACAGATTCACAGGTCCTAGATATTGGACGTGAACATTGAGGTGTGGGGTGGGCGAGGGGGCATTATTCATTGAACCACTGAGAGATATAGAGTTTTCTTAAATATCTTTGACATGTTTGGAAACAATGAACTTTGACATTTTTTAAGATTTCTAAAGCCATGTAATCAAAAGTAAAATATAACATGTAATATAGACTATTTGTAATGAACGCCACATATTGTTTATTTTTAAACAGATCTATTTTTTTCCTTTGGCTGCACCACATGGCATGTGGGATCTTAGCTTCCTGACCAGGGTTTGAACCCACACTGCCTGCATTAAGAGCACAGAGTCTTCACCACAGAACTGCCAGGGAAGTCCCTAGGTGTGCCAAGTCACTCAGTCAAGTCTGACTCTGTGTGACCTCATTAATGGTAGCCTGCCAGACTCCTTTGTCCGTGGGATTCTCCAGGCAAGAATACTGGAGTGGGTTGCCATTCCCTTCTCCAGGGGATATTCCCCACCCAGGAATCAAACCTGTGTCTCTCTGTCTCCTGCATTGGAAGGTGGAGTCTTAACCTCTAGCTCACCTGGAAGTCCCTACATAGCTCTGCATTTTTTAACTTCGGCTGACAAATACTGGGTCAGTGGTGTCTGCTGTCTTGGTGAAACCCTCTGGCAATTCCAGTGTTTGTGTCTGAGACACTGTTGTCCCCGGTCCGTATGAACATGCCCAGAGAAGGTTTTGGCCCAATCCTAAGCAGTCCAAGGCCCAAAAGGTTTTTCTGTGATACCTCTGGGGTTTAGTTCTCGCAGAGAAGGAGGTGTGGTGCAAGCACATGGTTATTCTAACCACAGAGGAGCCATCCCAGGGGTCAGCAAATCTTCCTTCTCACTGAGAACCTGGACGGAAGTGCGTGGCAGTCTGTCTGCTTCCTGCTGGTGCTTGGGAGTATACCCACCGTGTGTAGAGACAGCCTCACGGGCACTCTCCCTTGCTCCATACTCCACGTGGGGACACATCTGAGAAGCTGTCCTGCAAGCTCAGTTATCCCTTTTGTAACCACAGGACACTCTGAGCCCCAGGTCTGAGTGCTTCAGGGAGCAGCATGCAGATGAGGGAGTGGGAGCCTGAAGATTCAGACTGAACTTCAGTGTGCCCATCAACCTCAGGAGAGGATGAGGAAGTTGAGCATGAGGCTCTGGAAGTCCAGGGGCTGACCAGCATTCCAGGCAGTATTCCAGAAATGGCAGGTAGGATCCATCACATGTTGGCTCTGATCCGTGCTGATAGCTGCCCAGAGAATCTAATTCAGTCTCTCAGTCATGTCTGACTCTGCTTCCCCCATGGACTGCAGCACTCCAGGCTTTCCTGTCCATTATCAACTCACAGAGCTTGCTTAAACTCATGTCCATCAAGTCGGTGATGCCATCCAACCATCTCATCCTCTGTCGTCCCCTTCTCCTTCTGCCTTCAAGCTTTCCCAGTATCAGGGTCTTTTCAAACGAGTCCGCTGTTTGCATCAGGTGGCCAAAGTATTGGAGTTTCAGCTTTAACACCAGTCGTTCCAATGAACACTCAGGACTGATCTCCTTTAGGATGGACTGGTTGGATCTCCTTGCAGTCCAAGGGACTCTCAAGAGTCTTCTCCAACACCACAGTTCAAAAGCATCAATTCTTCGGCGCTCAGCTTTCTTTATAGTCCAACTCTCATATCCATGTGTGACTACTGGAAAAAACATAGCCTTGACTAGACAGACCTTTGTTGGCCAAGTAATGTCTCTGCTTGTTAATATGCTATGTTGGTCATGACTTTTCTTCCAAGGAGCAAGCATCTTTGAATTCATGGCTGCAGACACCATCTGCAGTGAATCTACTGAAGGCAAGGCCAATCTTGGCTTAGAGGGGGAAAGTGCTGTGATTGATTAGTAATGTCTGTCATGTCAAAGGGACAGGAAAATGCGGTCCGTGTGCACCTGACCTACCATTCGCTGTAGGAAAGGAGGCTGTGCATGCAGGTTGATGCTTGGGAAGCCAGGGGAGACGCTGGGCCTTATCTGTGTGCCCCTGAGCAGCTCTGCTGGCAGAGTCTTGGCTTCCTCATCTTTAGAATGAGAAAGACTGGTGAAGCGCTTTCCAGCTCCCTGAGAGGGTGATGGACTGTGAATGGGAAGAACGTTACCCGTAACCAACTGCCCAGGCCTTCATTTGGGGTCAGAGTTCTGAGTGGCCTGGGCCTGTGACTCCAGTCATAGCGAGAGGGCCTGGGAATTCTTCCACCTGGTGCGGGTCTGAGCCTGTGTCCTCAGCCCTATGGGCCCTGGTCTGCCTGGAGGAGACCATCCACTTGGGTGGACTCCACAGACATGCACTGCTGCACATGATTCTCGACTTCCAGACTTGCTGAGGTGGAGCAGGGCTTCACCTGACCCCCTGGCAGAGCTTGTGACAGCCCAGCTGTCCCCTCCCCCAAGACACCTTCTTCCCTGCCCAGGCTTCTGGAAGGTCTGGGGTGGGGCCAGGAGTCTGCATGTCTTAAAAGCTCCCAGATGCTGCAGCTGCTGCTCAGAGTGGACCACGTTTTTGGAACCGCTGGCTTAGAGTGAGGGAAGAAAGCCTCAGTTCAAAGAGCAATGAACCAGGTGATGTCCAGTTCATCCAGGTCACTTCAGTGTTTCCGGAATGTCAATCACTTGCTTTCCACATGTAAAATTCTTCACATATCCATGTACCATCTGTGCCATTAATACTGTCTGCAGACTGGCTTTACATTGAATTCTCTATTTTCATCCTCAGCATTAATAGCAATGAAATCGCAGCTTTGATCTGCTAATTGGATTTCTCCTAAAGATACATAGAACACAAAACTATTGCTTTTTTTGCATGTTTGACTGCTGTACCTCTTAGAATCAACCACTGGTTGAAATCTTCTGCAGCTGTAAACAGCAGGGAGAGACTGTCTAGATTCATCCAAATCTCATGAATATTTTGAATGAGAGACAATTCAAAGAAATCATAGTCCCTCAATGACTCTGCTAGGTTGTTTGCTTTTAAAAATACCTCCTTCTTGAATTAATCGCCCCAGCCCCTCTGCCCAGCTTCCCCCACGGCTCATGACCTCCCAGCTCCTCCAGTGCCCTGCTCTCTCTGGCTGTCCCCACATCCCTCTCAGCCCGCCTTCCAGGCTCAGGCACGCTCTGCCGGTCCTGATTCCAGCAGCCCATGCCTCCATGTGCCTCAGTCGACCTAACCTCCTGGGTAAACCTTCCTCAGGGCCTGCCTCCGCTCCCTGATACCCACAGGGCTGTGGGGAGATCCTGGGACCATGCTGGGAGGCGGCCGAAGGCCCTGGGATGCTACCATCACCTCAGAGATGACAGAAGGTACCAGAGAGAAAGAGAAGCCAGAGGAGGAGCAGAGTTCGGGCTGATGAGGGATGTCAGGAAATTCCCTCCTGCCTGCCCCCTGGGGCCCACATCTGGGAGGAGACCCCGTCTGTCTCAAGAGCCAGGGCTGAACCCAGGGGGACCACAGTCGTGGTCTACACAAAAAACCTAGATCTATACAAATAGGAAAGGCCAGATTTGGACAACTGGGAAGTAACGCACAAGAACCCCTTCAGGGAAGTAATGCACAAGAACCCCTTCAGGGTGGGCTAAGAAAAGATTTTAAGAGATTTTATGGGGAAAATACATGAATAAAACAAACACCCCAGCTTGCTGATGGTTAACCAGAAATGAGAAATGGGAAAGTTATTTCTCCCTCCCTCAGTGTGTGTGTGTCTGTCTGTCTATCCCTCCACAGCAGCTGCCCCTGCTACACACATACATGGCCAACCATGGCTAATTCAAAATACCTCCCGCACCCCCATGGCCATCTAGCCCAGAGCCCCTGCCTACTGGCCTGATCTCCATCTCAGTCCTTATCTCTGGGAAAGGGAGTCTGATTGGCTCAGCCCAGCTTCTGGTTTGATTCCTCTGGGTCAGAGGTCCACTCTCTGGGGTCAAAGGCCCACCCTGTTCTGGTCAGCTATGGCCAGGGGGCTAAGGGTGGTGGTACTCAGGGTCCTCCCCATCCAGGGCTGAGGATGGAGCAAACACTGTAGAAAGAACTCCAGAGCAGGAAGAAGGAAGGATGGCTGCCTTCTGTACAAATCCCTGCTCCCCAGAACCATTCTGAGAAATCAGGGTGAGATCGAGACTTTCCCAACCAGAGATGCAAGTACCATCTTCATTCCCTTGCCACGTACTATAAACTGAGTATTCATGTTCTTCCAAGGTTCATATGTCAAAGCCCAAACCTACAATGTAATGGCATTTGGAGACAAGGCCTTTGGGAAATATTAGGGTTAATATTTATGGTTAATAATTAATTCTAATATTAGGTAAGTGTTAGGGTTAATAGGTCATGAGGGTGGGGCCCTTCTGATGGGGTTGTCCTTGTTGTTCAGTGGCTAAGTCATGTCTGGCTCTTTGCGACCCCATGGACTGCAGCACGCCAGGCTCCTCTGTCCTCCACTATCTCCCGGAGCTTGCTCAAACCCATGTCCATCAAGTCGGTGATGCCATCCAACCATCCCATCCTTTGTCGTCCCCTTCTCCTCCCGCCTTCAATCTTTCCCAACATCATGGTCTTTTCTAATGAGTCTGCTCTTTGCATCAGGTGGCCAAAGCATTGGCGCTTCAGCTTCAGCCTCAGTCTGATGAGGTTAGTAGCTTTATAAGAAGAGGAAGAATATAGTTTTCTCTCTCCTTCTCCCCCCTCACCACCGTTTCTCCCACACCTCTTCCTCTGTCTCTCTCCTTCTTCATGCACAGCCCAGGAAAGGCCATGTGAGGGTACATTAGGAAGGTGGCCGTCTGCTGGCCAGGAAGAGGGCCCTCACCAAAACCCCAGAAACCCACCATCTTGATATAGGACTTCAGACTCCAGAACTGGTAGCAAACAAATTTCTGTTGTTTAAGCGTCGAGTCTGCGGTATTTTGTTAAGGCAGCCCTGGCTGACTAAGACATCACCAGGTCTTGTCATTTTTAGCAGGCAGGCCTTTTTATAACTCCTCTAGGATTTGGGTGGATACATGAGTTCACGGCAGCTCCACCGTGCTAATGGCCCCACTGCTAGAATCCAACAGAGTCCCAGTGTAGAGAGGGCAGCTTCCTGAACATGAAGATCCCTGTCTGGCTACTGAGACAACATTGCCCACTTTCACACAGTCTGTTTTGCACTGTGCCTGGGAGCTCTGCTGCCCTGGCCTGCCTCCCTCTGGCTGGTCCCCAGACCTTGGCCCGCATGCCGGTGGGAGCTTGCCAAGGGCGGTGGCCGACGGAGGCCACTCAACCCAGAAGGAGTGGCCCTGTCCCCAGCTCCCTCTCTCCTATTGCTCCCAGCCTGTCTGGTGGTGGGGGCGCGGGACAGAGGGTCAGTGTCCACGGAGTAGGTAAAATTCTCTTAGCAATGGGACAACTCTGCAGCAGCTGGCTCTCCCTTCACTTTGAGAAAGTAGGTTGTGCCCTGTCCTTCCCCCACCAGCTGAGAAGGGCTGCTGTCCCCGTGGTGCCCAGAGGGGATGGGACTCTCGGGAGCTGCCACCAGCCAGTCCCCAGAGAGGAGGCATAGATTCCGCTCACTGGAACAGAGACAGGACTCTCACGGGCCCTAGAGCTGTTCTGTTTTCAAAGTCCATACCTGTTGTTTTTATGTCGACCTTTATATACATTTATAATCTTGGAGTCTTTTTAACACCCAAATGTAAAAACGAGTCAAACAAGTGGCTCATTCATTTAGCTTGCAAAGTAAAAAGCACAGCCTGGGAGTATCGTTCTGGGTGTTGATGCCATGCCAGGAGCCATAATCCCATTTAATTCTTGCACTTTCAGTGCACAAATGAGAGACGCTTCCAGAAGGAAAGCAAAGCCAGAGGAAAGGCGAGCTCGTGTTTGGGATGACAGAGGATGTTAGGCAGTTCCCTCCTGCCAGCTCTCTGGGGCCCTGCATGAGGGGCCTCTGCTATCTCATAGCCCAGAGCCCAGCATGGGGAGGACACAGGTGTGAGCAGACGGAGCCCACCCAGGACGCCGCTGGCCAGCTTCACTCCATGGGAGCCTGGAGAGCACTACTGCCCTCCAGATGGCGAGCTGAGGGTCAAGGGTGTGTCAGGGGTCCATCCCCGGAGCCATGCCAGGACTCTGGAGGCCCTGAAGCTTCAGCCTTAGACACTAGAAGAAGGAAGGAGACCACCCAACAGTAGCTGGGGTGTGCCAGAAGTGAGCTGGTAGGGGCCACCATGAGAAGTCAGCAAATAAGCGACTGTGGGCCACAGACACCCCCATACCTGGCTTGAATCTTTGCACCCAAACTGCCCAGGGCTCCCCCCAAAGCCTCCCCACATGGAAGGAGAGGGGTGCTGAAAGGACGTGCGTGCCTAAAGGAGCCTGCTGGCCCGGCGCCCCCAGACATCCCCATGCCTCATGCCCTGCTCTGTGCTCTCTCCCTGGTCCTCTCTGACTTCCGACGTGCTCCACCTCCCAGGGCACTTCTCCACCCTCTCCTGGGCTCACCCCTGCTCTTCCCAGTGGCAGCAGGGTTCTGGGACCAGCAAGACCAGCATTCAAATCCCATCTCAGTCACTTCCCAGCTGTGTGACCTTGGAGAAGTCACTGAGTTTCTCCGAGCTCCAGGGTGTGACTAACAATGGTACCCTCCCTCGCCAGGGTTGTGTAGGAGGAGCAAATGAGTCAAAGCGAAAGTGCTGGAAACAAAGCGATGGCTGAGCTCCTCTGCGAGCAAGGACACAGTGTCTGCGTTTCTGGGCATTTCCCTGCGGAAGCGTCTCAGTTGTTCAGTCGCTCAGCCGTGTCCAGCTCTTTGCGACCCCATGAACTGCGGCACACCAGGCCTTCCTGTCCATCACCACCTCCCGGTCGCGCAAACTCATGTCCATTGAGTCGACGTCTCAGTGCGGTCAGTATTTCCTGACCCAGGTCACCGCTGTCCTCCTCAGACTTCAAGCCTGAGTCCTGAGCTCCTCAGAGACCAGGATGGGGCAGTCTGGGTGACCAGGAGTCTCCTCCTATCCTGCAGGCGTGGCCCTTCCCAGCCCCGGGCAGGACTTGTGGCCGGGGGTCCACCTGTGGGGGGCAGCACAGGAGGAGCCTCGGGCTATCAGATCCCGTGCCTCTGGGAGGAGCAGCAGTGAAGGCCCTGGAAGCAGATGAGATCCCGAGAGACGGGCAGCAGGAGAAGAGACGGACAAGGAGGACGTTGAAACGGGAGTGGACTCGACCTGTGAGCAGGGAGGGAGGCTGGGCTCTCGGGCCCTTATCCATTCATGTCTCAAATGAGGAGAATGACATACATTAGCGGGAAGAAGGAGAAGACAGCCCTCACCTAAGGCCCCTCTGAGACTGAGGCGGCCAAGATCCAGTTGGCGGTGGCAGGGGTGGGTGAGGGAGTGAGCTGACCAGTGCTGTGTGTGGCCGGAGGCCGGGGCCTCTGGCCAGTGTCTGACCAGCTTAAGGTCTGGAAATCTCCACTGTATCCACCCACGCCTTGAGGAGCCAGAAAGCCCTGGCTCGGGTGTGCCCAGCTCATAAATCGAAAGTCATGAACCGCAACAGTCCCCATCAGGAGCCGACAGGAGAGCGTCTTAATCCTCTCTGTCACCCTGGCTAACAACCAGCAACCTCTGAGGACTCAGCTCTGGCCTCCACGCTCTCCCGTCCCTCCCCAGGCTCTCTGGTTAGGCTTCCAGATGCAACAGTGATGTCCTTTTCCAGGGCAAAAGGGGCCTTGCCAGAGTGGAGGGGTGGTTCTCCAGGTGTGGTCCCCACACCAGCTGCAGCAAACGCTGAGAACTTGTTGGAAACACAGATTCTCGGGCCCCACCCCCAACCTCCTGCACCCGGAAGCTCCGGGGTGGAGCCCCCAGAATCTGTATTTAACCGCCTAGGTGACTCAGGCCCCTGCATCGTGAGAACCACAGCCCTGAGAGCAACGTGTCCCCGCGACGTGGAACAGTGTGGATGGGTCTCCAGGGCCCAATGTCACAGGAAGAAGTCAGACAAGAGAGAACATTGTGTACAAGTCCATTCACACAAAGGACCGAATCAGTCAAAGCTAGTCCTTGCTATTAGAAGTCAGAGACTCCCCTCGGGGGCTAGGGAGGAGAGTTTCAGAGGCCTGGGTGACGGATGTTCTGATTCTGGGCCTGGGTGTGGTTACACAGGTAAACATTCAGCCT
Organism: Moschus berezovskii; assembly: GCF_049115385.1. NCBI lineage: Eukaryota > Metazoa > Chordata > Mammalia > Artiodactyla > Moschidae > Moschus > Moschus berezovskii. The sequence continues at coordinate 7,893,859 of NC_142463.1, forward strand.
CTATACTTAGAATATGGGCACTTTCTGTATTCTACTATACCTAGATTAAAAAAAATTTTTTTTAAATAGATGACAAGGTAAAATAGAAGCATCGCCTCCCGTTCCGCCGTACAGTCTAGTAATTGGTTGAACTCACTTTGGGATGACCTAGGGGTCCGCTCCGGGTTACAGAGAGTAAAACATTGAGCGTTCTTTGATCCTCAGCCAATAAGGTTTCGTGACTTCAACCTAAAAGTGGCCTCAACGAAGACAGGATGTGCTGACTAATTAAAACCAGAGAGGAGCCGTAGGCCCACACGTCTGAAACTGACACTTTGGCCAACGCTGCTGCTCCCATCTTGGCCCTGGTTTACAGGTGATATTTCCCGAGAACAAGCTCCCTCATTCACTTCCCTCACAGACAGCTGATCTTGGAGGAGACACCAGGAAAGCAGGTTCCAAGGAGAGGCATTCTGTGGAGGTTTGACTCTGGGTTGGGGTGGGGGGCAGCTTGGAAGTCAGCTGAAGAATCTAGCCTTACCTGCCAAGGAAGTTTCCAGGCGAGACGCTTCAGGACAGTGGGACAGAGAATTCAGCTGTGTGGCGTCGTGGCCTGTCTGCCTGTGGGCTGGAGGAGACTCAGAAGTGTTCTTCATGAGGATAAACTGGGCCCTTCTGGAGGGACGCTATCCCCCGCCGTTTCCTGAAGGGTGTCAGCTTTCCGCAGCCCCCTCCCCTGTTCTGCGTGGGTGGCTGACAGACAACCGGCCGCACCACTCCAGCTCGAGATAATGCCTCCAAATGTTTACCGAACATTCCACCATAGGGAGGAGGGCCTGTCCATGTCTCCTTCCGAAAGGCCTCTAAAGTCTCCCCCAGGGCTTCCCTGCTGGTCCAATGGCTAAGAATCTACCTGCCAATGCAGAGGACACAGGTTCGATCCCTGGCCCAGGAAGATTCCACATGCCGCAGAGCAACTAAGCCCAAGAGCCAACTACGGAAGCCCAAGCCCCTACAGCCCCTGCTCCCCAACAAGAGAAGCCCCTGCACCGCAGCTGGAGAGCAGCCCCCACTCGTTGCAGCTAGAGAAAGCCTGAGTGCTGCAACGAAGACCCAGTGCAGCCAAAAACACACAGAAGCAAATTTGAAAAGTAAAAAAGGGCGCCGTAAAATCCCTCGAGGGAAACCCCTCGGTATTCATGATCTCTCCTGGGCAGCTGGTGGATTTCCAGCCCTGAGTGACGGCGAATGAGGCACTGGCCCTTTCCCGTTTCAGCACCGCACACTATCTCGAGCACTGTCGCTTTGTAGTCAGTTTGGATGTCAGAACGCGTAAGTCCAACTGTACTCTTTTTCAAGACTGTTTCGCCATGGGTCCTTGAATTTCCACATAAACTTTAAAATCAGTTTATTAATTTCTGCGAAGAAGCCAGCTGGGATGTTGATTTGGATTGTGTTGAATATCTAGATCAATTTGGGGAATAATGGGTGAATTTAACTCGGATGACCATTATATCTACTTCTGTGGGCAGGAATCCCTTAGAAGAAATGGAGTAGCCATCATGGTCAACAAAAGAGTCTGAAATGCAGTACTTGGATGCAATCTTAAAAAGGACAGAATGATTTCTGTTTGTTTCCAAGGCAAGCTATTCAATATTACAGTAATCCAGGCCTATGCCCCAACCAGTAACGCTGAAGAAGCCGAAGTTGAACGGTTCTATGAAGAACTACAAGACCTTTTAGAACTAACACCCAAAAAAGATGTCCTTTTCATTATAGGGGAATGGAATGCAAAAGTAGGAAGTCAAAAAACACCTGGAATAACAGGCAAATTTGGCCTTGGAGCACAGAATGAAACAGAGCAAAGGCTAATAGAGTTTTGTCAAGAGAACGCACTGGTCATAGAAAACACCCTCTTCTAACAACACAAGAGAAGACTCTACACACGGACATCACCAGCTGGTCAACACCGAAATCAGATTGATTATAATCCTTGCAGCCAAAGATGGAGAAGCTGTATACAGTTAGCAAAAACAAGACCAGGAGCTGACTGTGGCTCAGATCATGAACTCCTTATTGACAAATTCAGACTTAAATTGAAGAAAGTAGGGAAAACCACTAGACCATTCAAATATGACCTCAATTCAAAGAATAACAAGGAGAGATAAGAAAGCCTTCCTCAGTGAACAATGCAAAGAAATAAAGGAAAACAACAGAATTGGAAAAACAAGAGATCGCTTCAAGAAAATCAGAGATTCCAAGGGAACATTTCATGCAAAGATGGGCTCGATAAAGGACAGAAATGGTACGGACCGAACAGAAGCAGAAGATATTAAGAAGAGGTGTCAAGAATACACAGAAGAACTGCACAAAAAAAATCTTCACAACCAAGATAGTCACGATATCGAGATCACTGACCTAGAGCCAGACATCTTGGAATGTGAAGTCAAGTGAGCCTTAGAAATCATCACTACGAACAAAGCTAGTGGTGGTGATGGAATTCCAGTAGAGCTATTTCAAATCTTGAAAGATGATACTGTGAAAGTGCTGCACTCAATATGCCAGCAAATTTGGAAAACGCAGCAGTGGCCACAGGACTGGAAAAGGTCAGTCTTTATTCCAATCCCAAAGAAAGGCAATGCCAAAGAATGCTCAAACTACCACACAATTGCACTCATCTCACACGCTAGTAAAGTCATGCTCAAAATTCTCCAAGCCAGACTTCAGCAATATGTGACACGTGAACTTCCAGATGTTCAAGCAGGTTTTAGAAAAGGCAGAGGCACCAGAGATCAAATTGCCAATATCTGCTGGATCATGGAAAATGCAACAGAGTTCCAGAAAAACATCTACTTCTGCTTCATTGACTATGCCAAAGCCTTTGACTGTGTGGGTCACAATAAACTGTGGAAAATTCTGAAAGAGATGGGAATACCAGACCACCTGACCTGCCTCTTGAGAAACCTGTATGCAGGTCAGGAAGCAACAGTCAGAACCATACATGGAACAGCAGACTGGTTCCAAATAGGAAAAGGAGTGCGTCAAGGCTGTATATTGTCACCCTGCTTATTTAACTTATATGCAGAGTACATCATGAGGAATGCTGGGCTGGAAGAAGCACAAGCTGGAATCAAGATTGCTGGGAGAAATATCAATAACCTCAGATATGCAGATGACACCACCCTTATGGCAGAAAGTGAAGAGGAACACAAAAGCCTCTTGAAAGTGAAAGAGGAGAGTGAAAAGGTTGGCTTGAAGCTCAACATTCAGAAAACAAAGATCATGGCATCTGGTCCCATCACTTCATGGGAAATAGATGGAAAAACAGTGGAAGCAGTGTCAGACTTTATTTTTTTGGGCTCCAAAACCACTGCGGATGCTGATTGCAGCCATGAAATTAAAAGACGCTTACTCCTTGGAAGGAAAGTTATGACCAATCTAGATAGTATATTAAAAAGCAGAGACATTACTTTGCCAACAAAGGTCCGTCTAGTCAAGGCTATGGTTTTTCCCGTGGTGATGTATGGATGTGAGAGTTGGACTGTGAAGAAAGCTGATCGCTGAAGAATTGATGCTTTTGAACTGTGGTGTTGGAGAAGACTCTTGAGAGTCCCTTGGACTGCAAGGAGATCCAACCAGTCCATTCTAAAGGAGATCGATCCTGGGTGTTCATTGGAAGGACTGATGCTAAAGCTGAAACTCTAGTACTTTGGCCACCTCATGCGACGAGTTGACTCACTGGAAAAGACTCTGATGCTGGGAAAGTTTGGGAGCGGGAGGAGAAGGGGATTACAGAGAATGAGATGGCTGGATGGCATCACCGACTCTATGGACATGAGTTTGCGTGAACTCCGGGAGTTGGTGATGGACAGGGAGGCCTGGCGTGCTGTGATTCATGGGGTCGCAGAGAGTCGGACATGACTGAGCAACTGAACTGAACTCCCTTAATAGGGGCTTCCCAGGTGGAGCCTGTGGTAAAGAACCCACCTGCCAAGGCAGGAGACATAACAGACACAAGTTCGATCCCTGGGTTGGGAAGATCCCCTGGAGGGAGGGGTGTATGTCTGTGTGTGTGTGTTTGTGTGTGTGTGTGTGTGTTAGATGCTTATTTGTGTCCATCTCTTTGCAACCCAGTTGAGTGTGACCCACCAGGCTCCTCTGTCCTTGGAATTCTCCAGGCAAGAATACTGGAGTGGGTTGCCTCTCTAGGGGATCTTCCCAACCCAGGAACTGAACCCGGATCTCCTACATTGCAGACAGATTCTTCACTGTCTGAGCCACCAGGGAAGCCCTGGAGGAGAAAATGGCAACTCACTCCAGAATTCTTGCCTAGAAAATACCATGGACAGAAGAGCCTGGCGGACAACAGCCTCTAGCATCATAAAGTGTCAGTCACGACAGAAGCGATTTAGCACACTCACACACACCACCTTAATATTAAATCTTCTCGTCCATGAAAATATAATGTCTTTCCATTTATTTCAGCTCAGTTCAGTTCAGTCGCTCAGTCGTGTCCAACTCTTTGCGACCCCATGAATCACAACACGCCAGGCCTCCCTGTCCATCACCAACTCCCGGAGTTCACTCAAACTCATGTCCATCAAGTCGGTGAGACCATCCAGCCATCTCATTCTCTGTCGTCCATTTATTTAGGTCTTCCTTAATTTCTTTCAACAATATTTTATAGTTTTCAGAATGTAAATTTTTCACTGCTTTGTTAAATTTGTATTTTTTAATATTTTTGATATTATAAGTGACATTCTTTTTTTAAAATTTCCTTTCTGGTATGTTCATTCCTACTGTGTAAAAATATAGTGGATTTTTGTATGTTGATTTATATCATGAGATCTTGCTGAACTTATTCCCAAAAGTTTTCCTAGGGAATTTCTTAGGATTTTCTAAACACACGATCATGTCACCTGCAAATAGAGTTTTGCACCTTCCTTTCCAATTTGAGTATCTTTCATTTATTTTTATTGGCCAATTTCTCTGGTTCAAACCTCCAGTGCAATGTTGAACTGTAGTGGTGGGAGTGGACATTCTTATCTTCCTTCTGATTTATAAGAAAACATCCAGTCTTTAGTTCAGTTCAGTTCAGTCGCTCAGTCGTGTCCGACTCTCTGCGACCCCATGAATCACAGCACGCCAGGCCTCCCTGTCCATCACCAACTCCCGGAGTTCACTCAAACTCATGTCCATTGAGTTGGTGATGCCATACAGCCATCTCATTCTCTGTCATCCCCTTCTCCTCCAGCCCCCAACCTTTCCCAGCATCAGAGTCTTTTCCAGTGAGTCAACTCGTCGCATGAGGTGGCCAAAGTATTGCAGTTTCAGATTTAGCATAAGTCCTTCCAATGAACACCCAGGATCGATCTCCCTTAGAATGGACTGGTTGGATCTCCTTGCAGTCCAAGGGACTCTCAAGAGTCTTCTCCAACACCACAGTTCAAAAGCATCAATTCTTCAGCGATCAGCTTTCTTCACAGTCCAGCTCTCACATCCATACATGACCACGGGAAAAACCATAGCCTTGACTAGATAGACCTTGGTTGGCAAAGTAATGTCTCTGCTTTTTACTATGCTATCTAGGTTGGTCATAACTTACCTTCCAAGGAGTAAACATCTTTTAATTTCATGACTGCAATCAGCATCTGCAGTGATTTTGGAGCCCAAAAATATAAACTCTGAGACTGTCTCCACTGTTTTTCCATCTATATCCCATGAAGTGATGGGACCAGATGCCATGATTTTTGTTTTCTGAATGTTGAGCTTCAAGCCAACCTTTTCACTCTCCTCTTTCACTTTCATCAAGAGGCTTTTGAGTTCCTCTTCACTTTCTGCCATAAGGGTAGTGTCATCTGCATATCTGAGATTATTGATATTTCTCCCAGCAATCTTGATTCCAGCTTGTGCTTCTTCCAGCCCAGCGTTCCTCATGATGTACTCTGCATATAAGTTAAATAAGCAAGGTGATAATATACAGCCTTGACGCACTCTTTTTCCTATTTGGAACCAGTCTTTTGCTCCATGTCCTGTTCTGACTGTTGCTTCCTGACCTGCATACAGGTTTCTCAAGAGGCAGTTCAGGTGGTCTAGTATTCCCATCTCTTTCAGAATTTTCCACAGTTTATTGTGATCCACACAGTCAAAGACTTTGGCATAGTCAATGAAGCAGAAATAGATGTTTTTCTGGAACTCTCTTGCTTTCTCCATGATCCAGCAGATATTGGCAATTTGATCTCTGGTGCCTCTGCCTTTTCTAAAACCTGCTTGAACATCTGGAAGTTCACGTGTCACATATTGCTGAAGCCTGGCTTGGAGAATTTTGAGCATGACTTTACTAGCATGTGAGATGAGTGCAACTGTGCGGTAGTTTGAGCATTCTTTGGCATTCCCTTTCTTTGGGATTGGAATGAAGACTCACCTTTTCCAGTCCTGTGACCACTGCTGAGTTTTCCAAATGTGCTGGCATATTGAGTGCAGCACTTTCACAGTATCATCTTTCAAGATTTGAAATAGCTCAACTGGAATTCCACCACCACCACTAGATTTGTTCGTAGTGATGCTTTCTAAGGCCCACTTGACTTCACATTCCAAGATGTCTGGCTCTAGGTCAGTGCACGTTATCGTGATTATCTTGGTCGTGAAGATCTTTTTTGTACAGTTCTTCTGTGTATTCTTGCCACCTCTTCTTAATATCTTCTGCTTCTGTTATGTCCATACCATTTCTGTCCTTTATCGAGCCCATCTTTGTATGAAATGTTCCCTTGGAATCTCTAATTTTCTTGAAGAGATCTCTTGTTTTTCCTTTTCTGTTGTTTTCCTCTATTTCTTTGCATTGATCACTGAGGAAGGCTTTCTTATCTCTCCTTGCTATTCTTTGGAACTCTGCATTCAGATGCTTATATCTTACCTTTTCTCCTTTGCTTTTCACTTCTCTTCTTTTCACAGCTATTTGTAAAGCCTCCTCAGACAGCCATTTTGCTTTTTTGCATTTCTTTTCCATGGGGATGGTCTTGGTCCCTGTCTCCTGTACAATGTCACGAACCTCCATCCAGAGTTCATCAGGCACTCTGTCTATCAGATCTAGTCCCTTAAATCTATTCCTCACTTCCCCTGTATAATCATAAAGGATTTGATTTAGGTCATATCTGAATGGTCTAGTGGTTTTCCCTACTTTCTTCAATTTAAGTCTGAATTTGTCAATAAGGAGTTCATGATCTGAGCCACAGTCAGCTCCTGGTCTTGTTTTGCTAACTGTATACAGCTTCTCCATCTTTGGCTGCAAGGAATATAATCAATCTGATTTCGGTGTTGACCATCTGGTGATGTCCATGTGTAGAGTCTTCTCTTGTGTGGTTGGAAGAGGGTGTTTGCTATGACCAGTGCGTTCTCTTGACAAAACTCTATTAGCCTTTGCCCTGCTTCATTCCGTGCTCCAAGGCCAAATTTGCCTGTTATTCCAGGTGTTTCTTGACTTCCTACTTTTGCATTCCAGTCCCCTATAATGAAAAGGACATCTCTTTTGGGTGTTCGTTCTAAAAGGTCTTGGAGGTATTCATAGACCCGTTCAACTTCGGCTTCTTCAGCGTTACTGTTTGGGGCATAGGCTTGGATTACTGTAATATTGAATGGTTTGCCTTGGAAACGAATAGAAATCATTCTGTCCTTTTTAAGATTGCATCCAAGTACTGCATTTCGGACTCTTTTGTTGACCATGATGGCTACTCCATTTCTTCAAAGGGATTCCTGCCCACAGTAGTAGATATAATGGTCATCTGAGTTAAATTCACCCATTGCAGTCCATTTTAATTCACTGATTCCTAGAATGTCTATGTTCACTCTTGCCATCTCCTGTTTGACCACTTCCAATTTGCCTTGATTCATGGACCTAACATTCCAGGTTCCTATGCAATACTGCTCTTTACAGCAGTGGACCTTGCTTCTATCATTGGTCACATCCACAACTGGGTATTGGTTTTGCTTTTGTTCCATCCCTTTATTCCTTCTATAGTTATTTCTCCACTGAGCTCCAGTAGCATACTGGGCACCTACCGACCTGGGGAATTCCTCATTCAGTATCCTATCATTTTGCCCTTTGTTACTGTTCATGGGGTTCTCAAGGCAAGTATACTGAAGTGGTTTGCCATTCCCTTCGCCAGTGGACCACATTCGGCTGTGGTCCAAGTGATCAGATCGCCTAGTTTCCTGTGATTATGATTTCAGTGTGTCTGCCCTCTGATGCCCCCTCGCAATACCTACCATCTTATTTGGGTTTCTCTTACCTTGGTCGTGGAAAATCTCTTCACAGCCGCTCCAGCAAAGCGCAGCTGCTGCACCTTACCTTGGATGAGGGGTATCTCCTCAAGGCCGCCCCTCCTGACCTTGAACGCGGAGTAGCTCCTCTAGGCCCTCCTGCGCCCGCGCAGCTACCGCCTGTTGGACGTGGGGCAGCTCCTCTCGGCCGCCGGCCCTGGCCTCAGGCGTGGGGAATCTCCTCCCGGCTGCGCCTCTTTGCCTGGTCGGTTGCGCCAGGGCCGGCGTCTCTTGCGTCGGCGCCGCCGGGGCCGGTGTCTCTCCAGTCTTTAACAAGTGTGATATTAGATGTGGAGTTTTCATAGATGCCCTTTATCAAGTAGAGGAAATTTTTTTCTTTTGTCTGTTTTGTTGGCTATTTTTATCATGAAGGATTACTGGATTTTGTCAAGTGCTACCTGATACCAAATAATGGAGATATCATGTAGTTTTATCCTTTGTTTCATTGGTATAGTGAGTTATATTAATCAATTTTTGTGTGTTAAAACAACTGCACTTCTGAGATAAATTCTACTTGGTTATAGTGTATAATCTTTTTTATGTATCAGCTTGCTAGTCTTGCATTGAGGTCTCTTTCATTTATATTAATAAGAGACATTGGTGAATATTTTTCCTTTCTTGTGACATTTTTGTCTGGTTTTATAATCCCTTCATTTTTTGTATCTGTGATACCTCTTCTATAAAACAACACTTTAGTAGGTAAGTACTCATTCCTGAGCTGGCATTCTGTTTCATTGACGACTCCCTTTTCCATTACCACACACCTTTTATTATTGCAGCATTTTATGATATTTAGGAAAAGCGATTCTATTACCTACATTTCTCAAAATTTGAGCTAATCTTGCCTATCTGCCAATCTTGCCTATGAACTTCATATTCATTTTATGAAAATACTCCAACGAAAGTTTTTAAATTGGAATTTGTTAGGTGGAATGGCACTACAACTCTATATTAACATGGTGAGAATTCACATGTTTTTAATTTTCCATTTTCCCATCTAAGAAAAATGAATGCTTTTCTTTAAAAAAAAAAAAAAACTCATACTTTTCTAAAGATGTCAGTTTCTCCCATTTCCCACGTTTTTCCTTTACATAGGTTATATTTATTTATGCAATTATCCTACATTTTCTGATTTTGTTTCTACTGTGATTGGGAGTTCGCTATTTTCTTACTGTTGACATGAAATCAGTCTATCCTATTCTGGCCCTGGGCTGAATTCTTTATAATTCCAATAGTTTCCATTGGTTCTTGGGGCTTTCTAGGCATTCAAATCATCTGCAAATTACAGTTTATTTCATCTTCCTTTCTGACAACATCTGTTTTATGTCTCATTATTTTGGCTAAGCCCCCATGAAACAAGTTAATAAAGATGAGAGCGGCATCCTGCCTTGACTTTTCAGCATCGCTGCATTCGAGACATGCTCGGTGCCCTTTTTCATGATGACTTTTCCTTCTAGTCTTATTTCTGAAGGTTTTTCCTGGAGACTTGTGTTTAATTGTGTTGCTAACCCACTGGTAAGCTATATTGTATTACGACCGCCTAATGAATATGAAACTGCCTCTGTTCTATTAAGTTACTCTGAGACTCTTTTAATTAGGGGATTAAAACAGCCCATTTAACAGTTCATTCTTATTCTGTACTGATTTCTTGAAGGTATAAACAGAAGACAGCTTTATTTTTCCCTGTTACGGCCACCAGTTGTCTTCTGTCCACACCCACTAGCCTGCTGCCAAGCAGGGCTCTCAGCAGATTCCTGTCAGATGCCATAACTTCTCCATCTTTGGTTTTTAGAATCGATTCATTTCTGCATCTAAGATTCTGTCCTTCTCTTTTTTTCTCAAAAGATTTATCTACTTAATTTTTGAATAGGTTAATACATTGAGATAAACTTTAAAAATCAAAAAAATATTAAATGGTATGTAAAGTCTGCCTCCCTCCCAATCCTATTTTCCATCTGCCCAGGCTCCCTCCTCTAATATAAATACATGTGTATATGTAGCCATTGATACTAAGTTTTTGTAACTCCTTCCAGATGTTTTCAGGCACATCCAAATACACTTAAATTCATTTTCCCCTTTTACACTGGGGAAAACATGATACTCTTCTGCCCTTTTGTTTTCTTGAGATACCCTAGGATTCTTTCTTGATAAATACAACTGCATCTGATTCCATTGATGAAAATGTTTAGGCTTTTCTAACAGTGTGATCAGTTCCTGATTAAAATTATAGCAAATTCAATCTGTTTCTCCCAGACAAAGCTACACTGAGTCACAAGTACACAGGCCACTTCCCAAATCTGCAAGCAGATCCATAGAGCAAATTCCTGCAGATGGAATTGCTGGGTTAAAGCATATATGCTTTTTACCTTGATAGAGATTTCCAAACTGCCTTCATTGGGATGCAATCAAGGTAAAATCCCACCAGTGATGATTCGGGAGGGAGATGCCTCTGGTTCTTCAGCTTCACCAATCACTTTTCAAAGTTTTGATTTTTTTGCTAATGTAATAAGTGCAAAAAAAATTTCTCAGTGTGGTTTGGATTTCCTCTCCTCTTATGAGACGTGGGGTTGAAAATTTCTCATGGATTGTTAAGGATTTCTATTTTCTGTGAGCTATCTCTTCATATCCTTTGCCCATTTCAACCATGTTCATGTTTTTCAAAGTTTAAACACATACCCTTCAAAGTTTCTTTTCCTTTCTTCTAGCACAGGCTAGACTGTTGGGATAGGAGACGGGAGATGGGGGATGGGAGACCTGGCCTGGAGCCACCTCAACACCCTCCTCCCTTCCTAGGGGTGGAGGAGGGAGCAGGGGCACCCCCTCTCACTGTGGTAGCTTCTCTTGTTGCAGAGCAAGGGCTCTAGAGCATAGGCTTCAGTAGTTGTAGCATGCTGGTTCAATAGTCGCAGCTCACAGGCTCTAGAGCTCTGACTCATTAGTTGTGGCACATGGGTTTAGTTGCCCCTCAGCATGAGTGATCTTCCTGGACCAGGGATCAAACCAATGTTCCCTGCGTTGGCAGATAGATTCTAACTCTCTGTACCACCAGGGAAGTCCTTCCTCTTGTTCTATAAAGGTAGGATGCCGGGGGGAGGCATACTTCCTTCAGTAATCCTCATGGTGGCTGGCTGGCTGATGCAAGCTGCAGCAGAAATTTCAGTAGGACTAAACCCTGTTTGGCCTTAGCAGCAATCCCAGGATGAGAGGGAAAATCCTGCTCTACACCCTGCAGTGCTTCCTCCACCTTGTTTTATGCGCCTTCTCTACATGCATGCACCCGTGCATGCTCAGTTGCTTCAGTCGTGTCCAGCTCTTTGCAACCCTATGGACCATAGCCCACCAGACTCCTCTGTCCATGGGATTCTCCAGGCAAGAATACTGGAGCAGGTTGCCATACCCTCTTCCAGGGGATCTTCCCAACCCAAGGATCAAACCTGCATCTCTTATGTCTCCTCCATTGGGAGGTGGGTTCTTTACCACTACCGCCACCTGGAAAGCCCCACTGAGGTGTGAGGACCTCCAAATATTGAACTCCTAACTATAGTACTTGAAGCTCTTTAGTTCCTTGAGGAGCTGCTTTAGAAATTCCAATGTCTGCAACTTTTCTGTAAATCTAAAGGAAAAGGTTTAATTTTTTTAACTTCCATTACCTGAAGTTTCTCTTCCCTCCTATGTGCTACCAAAACCTGCAGGAGACACCTGGAGTCCTTTAATTTGACCTTTTCCTTCCTCCTTCGCCCACAGCTCCATGGTGCTTTGACCTCTTCTCCATTATGCTGTCACTAAACTTCATGGGAAATAGATGGGGAAACAGTGGAAACAGTGTCCGACTTTATTTTGGGGGGCTCCAAAATCACTGCAGATACTGATTGCAGCCAGGAAATTAAAAGACGCTTACTCCAGCTGATCGCCGAAGAATTGATGCTTTGAACTGTGGTGTTGGAGAAGACTCTTGAAAGTCCCTTGGACTGCAAGGAGATCCAACCAGTCCATTCTAAATGAGATCAATCCTGGGTGTTCATTGGAAGGACTGATGCTAAAGCTGTAACTGCAATACTTTGGCTACCTCATGTGACGAGTTCACTCACTAGAAAAGACTCTGATGCTGGGAAAGGTTGGGGGCGGGAGGAGAAGGGGACGACAGAGAATGAGATGGCTGGATGGCATCACCGACTCTATGGACATGAGTTTGAGTGAACTCTGAAAGTTGGTGATGGACAGGGAGGCCTGGCATGCTGTGATTCATGGGGTCGTGGAGAGTCAGACACGACTGAGCGACTGAACTGAACTGAACTCCTTGGAAGGAAAGTTATGACCAACCTAGATAGCATATTAAAAAGCAGAGACATTACTTTGCCAACCAAGGTCCATCTAGTCAAGGCTATGGTTTTTCCTGTGGTCATGTATGGATGTGAGAGTTGGACTGTGAAGAAAGCTGATCGCCGAAGAATTGATGCTTTTGAACTGTGGTGCTGGAGAAGACCCTTGAGAGTCCCTTGGACTGCAAGGAGATCCAACCAGTCCATTCTAAAGGAGATCAGTCCTGGGTGTTCATTGAAAGGACTGATGCTAAAGCTGAAACTCCAGTACTTTGGCCACCTCATGCGATGAGTTGACTCACTGGAAAAGACTCTGATGCTGGGAGGGACTAGGGGTGGGAGGAGACGGGGACGACAGAGAATGAGATTGCTGGATGGCATCACCGACTCGATGGACCTGAGTTTGAGTGAACTCCGGGAGTTGGTGATGGACAGGGAGGCATGGCGTGCTGTGATTCATGGGGTCGCAAAGAGTCGGACACGACTGAGCGACTGAACTGAACTGAACTGAACCTTTTTTTTCCAGCAAGAATATTTGCTTTGGTTTTTCAGCCTCTGACTTTCTCCTCCTTCGTGTTGCAGGTTATGTGTAATGTGGGTGGATGGATAGATAGATCTTATGGAAAAACCTAAATGAATTTTTTGGCCAACCCATCTATATAGGTAGATAGATGGATGGATGGATAGATAGGCAGATGGATAAATGGATGGATAGCTAGGTGGATGGATGGGTAGTCGGTGGATGGATGGATGATGAACAGATAGGTGGGTGGAAGGACAGATGGATAGATGGATAGACAGAGAGATGGATGGATGGAAAGATGACAGATAGATAGGTAATGGATGGACGGATAGATGCATTCATATAGATGCCCCACCATTCTTTGACATTTAAGTACTGTCCTATGAAAAAGAAATGCCTTTACCCTCTCTATACCACTGTCTAGGTCCCTGGTTTAAAATTCATTCCACTGATTTTTGTTGCATTATTGCGGAAAGGAGTCCTGCTCACACTTGATCTATCACCGTCCACTTTATCCTGCACATGAATTTTGTCCCTGTGTCTAACCCACTTCTGTCTTGTGTGTGTGTGTCCTGGGTTGCTAGGATGCAGTGCTGAAGGAGGCTCAGTGGGAAGCGTGTGGTCCCAGAGGAATGCAGCAGGCTCAAGTCCTTGAGAACATCCCTTATCTCCCTGTGTTCTATTGTTCTCACCTCTAAAGAGACAGTTGTTTGGATTAGAAACTGTTAAGTCGTTGTTCAAGGAATTGTCACTGTAATTCGTATTCAGTCTTCCAGGGTACTCTGGTAGGCTCAGCGCAGCCGGTCACAAAGGACCATTTTCAAGTCCAGCTTCGTGCCAAACGTGCCTTCTGTTTGATCTCAGGCCTAATGTCTCCTTCAAGCTTCTCCCTTCTTTCCCAGTATATCACTTCAACAACCTAAAAGGAGAACAAAGGTTCATCTCTGCTTTTCTCCCTCTTGAGCCAAAAGCAAGTCAACAAATCCAGTTTGAAAGCTCTGCCTCCCATCATCCCCAGGCTCCTCCCTAGCTTCCTCCAGGCCTCTGCACAAACTTGCTCTAGAGAGGCCCCCGAACTGAACCTGAGCCCTCCCGCCCCACTGTGCTTGTTCCCTTCCCCCTCCCTCTCCACTCCCTTATGTTCTAAGCACCCAACTTCCGATTCACCCTGGTCTGGGTCTTACAAGGACCCCGCCACCTCCTGAAGCCAAGCCAGCCCCCCAACAGGGCCACAGCACAGCCGGAGCTTCACCCCATTTGCAGAGCCCATGGGTGCCTGGATTTTGCCCTCAGCTCCCCTTCTCCCGCTACCTTTCTGATCTGGCCCCTCCCCCACTACCTGTTCCCCACTTTCTGGATTTCCACTTCAGATTCTCCGAGGTTCCTGTTCTCTTTGGGTCTCCCATTCCCTTCCTCTCCTCTGTTCCCACTGAGAACACCAAGACATTCCCAGCGGCATCTCCTCCAGGCGCAGGGGCAGCAGCAGTCTTCCTTGCGGTCAGCTGCTTTCCCACCATTTCTGCAGCCGGCATGTGTTACTCGCGTGATTCTCTCAGTGAAGGCCATCCTGACGGCAGAGCAGCTCCCAGAGCGGCTTTCCTCCACGCTGAGTCTTTCCCCCCAAACCAGAGACTTCATGCGTTTTCTTCTGGTGTGCCCAGAATCTTTCCTCCTTTGCCCCAGGGGAGGTAAATAAAGAGAGAGAGAAGAGGAAAGAAAGGGAAAAGAGAGGAAGAAAGAAACAAGGGAGGATGAAAGAAAGAAAGAAAAGAAAAAGTCTTTGTCGTTTATAGCTCAAGGCAAACACTGATGCTTACCTGGGGGAGTCTTAGGTACCAATTCAATTCTAGGACAGGAATGAAATGATGCAGGTGACCTGGGCTGAGCCAGCCTGCCTCCCTCTTAGGGCCCCAACTTGCCTGCCCATGAGTCCGTGCATTCAGGCCCTATCTGCTGTCACGTCAAGTCACAACTAAGGTGACTTCATTCTCCCACCCCTTTTCAGGTCACAGTCCCCCCGCCCCGCGGCCCCCTACCTGGATAACTAACACATCCTAGGGCCGCAGTGCCCTGGAGCCTCCCTGGAGATGAAGGCAGTCTTCAGTGTAGTCCTGTTGAGCCTTTTCCCCAAGTGTTCCTGCCTGAAGCTACCAGGGTCTCCCCCTGCTTAACCCCTGCTTGACTGAGCCTGAGCCCAAGGCCCCGGCCCCAGACACTGACATTGAGCTGCCCTCCAGGATGTTCTGATTGGCATGAAAATGAAGCTCCCTGACTCAGGCCTGTCTGTGACCTGTTCACTGCAACCCTTCCTGGCAAATCACCTCGTACTGTTCCTGTTCATCACTGCCTCCCTGCCCTGTAGTCTTTACTCCCTCCTGTAGCCCCCATTAGCTACAGGAAGGCATGGCCAGGTCTTCCTGGGCCACCCCAGCACCTAGAAGGCCTGTTCAGAGCAGGTGCCCAGGGCTCTCATCTAGAGCCCATACGAGCTTCATCTCCTGGCCCCTTCTTCTTCCTCCATATCCTCTTGTTTTCTACCACCCCTCCACCCCAACACCTCTTCCCTTTGTAAGAGGCAGAAGGGGACATCGAAGGGACAGCATCTGCTTCAGTCCTCTCCCCCTCCTGACCTCTCCCCCTCTGCCCTCCCCAGCCCTGCTGTCCAGCAGGACTTCTTACCAGACGCAATGCCTCCCAGACCTGCCCAAAGCGAAGGGCAGCTTGGGGCCCGCTCACTCCCACATCTGTCGAGGGTGCTGTGGTTTTGCCCAAGGCTGGTCCTCAGACTCACAGCATCGGCATCCTGAGCCCCGCCCTGGACCTACTGAGTCAGAATCTGCATCTTTAGAGCCACTGCACATGAATGCCTGAGAAGCCCTGGTCTAGGGGACACATATCCTAGAGCCCACCATGGCATCATCCGGTCCCCCTCCAGCAGCTGTCTTGCATTATCACAGCTGGGCTTGTGGGCAGCTCACCCACTCCCCTCTTCATCACCTACTCCCATGAGCCCTGACCTCCCAGGCAACTGACTCATGCAAGCAGGCCCCCTGGCCCTCAGCCCTGTGCCTGGAGGTCTATTGGTCGCTCTTGGCTCATGTACCAGCAGCCACACAGCTAGCAAGAAGAGAGGACCTGCCTTCACTTACCCAGGCCAGCCTTCAGCCAGTCCTTCCAACAGCATCTTCTGACCCCATCACAGGTTCCCCCCAACAAAGTCAGACAGATGGGGCGTGATCCTTGCCGTACCATTTACCAGCTGTGCAATCCTGGGCAAGTGGCCAAAGCTGCAGCTTCCTTATCTACAACATGATGCTAATGCTCACCTCCACCGCACAGAAGGAACTCAACCCTGCGTTCGTCGTAAGCAGCACGTGTTTACAGCGTGCTATTGTGTGCCGGGCACCAGGAACCGCAGTGAACAAAACAAACTGAGTCCTGCCCATCTGCAGCTTCTTAAGGAGGGAGCGTGGGCTGCCACGGAACAGATACGTGTGTGCTGTGCCAGCAGGTGCCAGACGTAGGCAACACGGCACCAATGCTTACGAGTGAGCGAGTGAGCGAATGAATGGGTGCCATGCAGTTCTGTCATAAGGGCCCCTTGCAGTCGCAAAGCCACCCCCGCCCCACTTCCACCCCGAAGCCACCGGTAACAGGAAGATACGGGGCTTACAGCTATGGGAGTTTAAGAGAAATAATCAAAGACAGGGGAGGGCTGGCGGACTTTCCAGCATTTAGTGGATATGGAAGAAGTGTAGCAATTATAAAAACATTGCCAAGCTAGAACACTTCTGCCTGAGACAGGCAGCAATTGAGGTGGAATCAGAGTTGTTTTTTCTAGGTTTCACAAATTACGTCTTCGCATGCGTACATGTGTATGTGTGGTGTCTTAAGGATGCAATACGTTTTCTCAGGCCTTCAGAGCGCCCTCATTTATAGATAATGATAGGGACATTTGGGAAACTTCTCCAGGGCTCCAGTCACCGTGAGGTTCTCTCTGAGGACTTTCTGAGTCTCCCCAGATCACAGGATTTGAAATCCGGTGAAAGTGAAAGTGTTGGTCACTCAGTTGTGCTGACTCCCTGGGAACTCCCCGGGAACTGTAGTCCACCAGGCTCCTCTGTCTATGGGATTCTTCAGGCCAGAATACTAGAGCGGGTTGCCATTCCTGTCTCCAGGGGATCTTCCGGATCCAGGGATCAAACCTGGTTCTCCTGCGTTGCAGGCAGATTCTTCACTATCTGAGCCACCAAGGAAACCCTGAGGCTTGGCTAAAGAGCCCCCAAGAACACCCACCCAATCCCGTGCTTCCCGGACAGGAAACTGAGTCCCTGACTTGCCCTGTGTCAGTAGGTGATTATAAGCAGCAGGAAATGGAGATTCAAACCTAAGTTTCCTGACTCCCAGCAGAGAGCCCTTCACGATATATTGTGTTGGATTCCACGAATTCATAACACTGGCGATCGTTACTGATAGAACTGGGCAGCGTGGCGATTGCACCGCACCAGCCAAAGGAAGCCAGACACCAAAGGCTGTGGTTCCTTCAACACAATAGTCATGAAAAGGCCAACTAGGGGAAGAGATACAAGTCAGTGGTCTCTGGAGGCCAGGGGCAGGGGAGGGGCTGACTACAGTGGCACCTGAGGGAATTTCAGGGTGATTGAGTGTCCTGTGTCTCCACTGTGGTTACATAAACTGTGTTTGTCAAAACTCAGAGCCATACGGTTAACAAAGACACATTCTACTGCATAGAAAGTATACCTTAATTTTTTTTGAACAGCCTAAAATAATGAGGCTTCACTGGTGGCTCAGATGGTAAAGAATCTGCCTGCAGTGCAGAACTGACTTCGATCCCTGGGTTGGAAGGATCCCCTGGAGGAGGGAATGGCAATCCACTCCAGTATTCTTACTTGGAGAATTCTATGGACAGAGGAGTCTGGTGGGATCCATGGGATCATACAGAGTAGGACACGATTAAACGACTTTTTCACTTTCAAAATAATAATGGTGGTGATAACAATAATAATAATAACCTTGAAGGCCAAAGGGCTGCCACGCTGTAGGGACCTTCAAGGTGCCCCACGGTCAGGAGATGCTCTGAAACCAGCATGCTGCAAGCCCAAGCTGGCTTCTCTCCCACTCCACACCAGCCCGCCCAGTACCCCAACCCACCACGGCCATTGGGACGGTCCCCTCCCTGCTCCTCCCAGGACCATCTTGAGTCACGGACCCTGTCATTCCTCTCACACACCTGCCCCACCCTTGCCATACCTGGGTGATATACCTGTGTGGTGCCTCCCAGCCCAGCCTGCCTGGAGCTTCTGGGATCCCACTACTTCCTCCCTCACAGTCCTCAAGAATGCGGTAGAAACTCCGCAACCCAGTTCAGAGACCTCCTCAGACTGGCCCCAGCACATTCTTCACTCCTGCATTACCTGCCCACAGGATGCCTGCCCCCTGAGCAATTCTAAGCTGAGAACAGCCTCAGGATGGCAGTGTCTAAGCCCTGGGGCTGGGAGGCCCAGGTCAGGGGCAAAGGTCAGAGTAACAGAGTCCTAAAGTCCCAACAGTCTCTGTCTGGACTCCTCCAGTGACCCAGGAGCTCACGGCCGCCTTCAGATAGCTCTGAAATCCACCACTGGAGTCTGTCCTTGCCTGTGGCCCTCATCCCAACTCCTGTCCCAGGCCCCAGAGGGCATAGCTGTAATGACCTGTCCCTCTGGGGCTCCTCCGCTCGCCCACTCAGCCCCTTTGTGGACGGGCAGGTCCTCACCAGAGCGTAGAGCAGGGGTCCCTGCTCACCTGGCCGGGACAGAACCATGCCATCCTCTCCCCTTCCATGTCGTCGTCCGAGAACAGTTGAACTTTCTTTGTAGTTACATCTTGCTGACTCCAGGGCCTCTCACGTAGCCCTGCCTGCAATACAGGAGACTTGGGTTTGATTCCTGGGTTGGGAAGACCACCTGGAGAAGGAAATGGCAACCTACTCTAGTATTCTTGCCTGGAGAATCCCATAGACAGAGGAGCCTGGTGGGCTATACAGTCCATGGGGTCGCGAGAGTCAGACACGACTTAGCAACTAAACCACCCTTGCTGACTCAGGTTAAACCTGCTTTCAGTGAAAATCGCCCAACCTGCCCACCAGCTGTGGGTTCCTTGCTGCATCTGTAGTAAACAATGCCCTCCCAGGTGCCAGCACCTAAATGTGACCTCTTAGCCACTGCTCTCTCCTCTCTGCCTACCTGAAATTGCAGCCAGGGACTTCCCTGGTGGCTCAGTGATAAATAACCTGCTGGCCAATGCAGGGGACACAGCTTCAATCCCTGGTCTGGGAAGATCCCACACGCCACAGAGCAACTAAGCCTGGAAGCCGCAGCTGCTGAGCCTGGCTCTAGAGCCTATGCTCAACAGCAAGAGAAGCCGCTGCAGTGAGAATCCTGGCACCGTCATGAAGAGTACCCCCCACTCACCACAACTAGAGAAAGCCCACACGTGGCAACCAACCAAGACCCAGCACTGCCAAGAATAAAGAAACAATTTTTTTTTAAATGCAGCTGGATTCTCCAAGGGACGCCAGGCTTAGCCAGCAGGACGGTGCCTGTCCAATCACTCCCATGGCACACACCCGGCATTTATGGATCAGAGACCTGGATGCTGGGACCACGGGGGTCTTGCTGGGGCTTCACCGCTGACCTTGACAGTGAAGGAGCTCCTGCTGCCCCAAACTGAGCTTCCTTAGGGCAGGATCCCATCTTAATGCTTGTCAGTCTCTAATACCACAGTGCTGGGGTCTCTGGGTTGATTCTTGTGTGTGTGTGTGTGTGTGTGTGTGTGTGTGTGCGTGTGCTCACGCTCAGTCGTGTCCGATTCTTTGTGACCCCATGGACTGTAGCCCACCAGGCTTCTCTGTCCGTGGGATTCTCCAGGCAAGAATACTAGAGTGGGTTACCATTTCCTCCGAGGGGGTAACCGTGGGATTGGGGAGGGCTTGTGCTTCCCGCAGCTGCCAGACAACCTCATCTTATCCGAGAGGCCACTAAGCCACCAACCAGACTTGGCTCCCAGTGGACGGCAAGAGGTTTGCTTTCAGGGCTCAGACTTCCCATCTCTGAATTTAGTGTCTTGGGACCTGTCACTCGCTGACAGCCCTTCCTATTCTTCCCACAGCTCTTTCTTTTTTGGGTCCATACATCTTCCTTTCCTCCCCACATCAGTTTTGCTACCCTGTCTTGAATTATTCAGCAAATGTTTACTTGCAAGTTAGCTCCACAAGCCACTTTCAGCATTTTCCCCATAAGTGCAGCTTCTGAGTAGAATTAACAAACCTCAATTATAAAATGAGACATGAATGCATCTAAATTGCGGTTGTTAAACTGTTAATTTTCGTCGACAAAGATGTGGTTCACCAGGATGCACAGATTATTGCAAATTTCATCAAATCTGAATGGAAGCGGAATTCCATGTTCTGCATGGCAACTTTAGCCTGATGACCCTGACAGAAAACTGGTCTCTTTATCTTCTAGAGCACTCAAAACTGGGGATGTTGGAGAGAGGTTACTGATCTCTAGTCATCCTGCCGAGAAACAATCAGACTTATTTCAATGGAGACCAGAGACTCTGAGGACTTGGAGAAGCCGCAGAAGAAATCAGTGAGTGGTTCATGGGCGGTTGATGAGCCAGCCAGTGTGAGACCTGAGGTCCTCTCAGAAGCGAGAATGCCCCATGCTGACCAGGAGGCGCAAGACAAAGCATCCCATACCAAGCCGATCCAGAGAAACTCCATCTTCAATCGCGCCATGAGACTCCGAAGCAGAGGCAAAGCCAGAGGCACTTCTGAGGGGAACGCCGGCCACCCAACAGGTCAGTACCAGGCATGGCGGTCACAGCTGCTGGAGTCAAAGGGGCTGAAAGGCCCCTTTTAAATGAACGAATAAAAGGCATCGAGAATGATCAAGGACAGGTCCAATAAGGTGGAACTTTCTGAAGCCATTATCCAAAGAGTTCAAATTCCCCCAATAAGATGATGCAGATGCTACAGGAGGAAGTGTTGACCCAAATGATTCAATAGGACTGGCTTCTATTTAAAAGAGATGTCTTGTTCCAGGGCTCAGTACACCCCTGGATCCCATGCCTTCTAGGAGGGAGGCTTGGTGCTGTCTGTGTGTACGGATGTCCGGGAGCGTGAGTTTCCTGGATGGTGAGAGTCTGTCCTGTTCTCTCTCCGTCACCATGATAGCCATAGTTTCTAAACCTTGCGATTAATGCTGGGAAAGATTGAGGGCAGAAGAAGAAGGTGGCAACAGAGGGCGAGATGGTTGGATGGCACCACCGACTCAATGGATATGAGTTTGAGCAAACTCCAGGAGATAGTGAAGGACAGGGAAGCCTGATGTGATGCCATCCCTGGGGCCACAAAGAGTTGGACATGACAGTGGCTGAACAACAACAATACCTTGGGAATAGCGTTACCGCATGATCACTGAATTTTTTTTTCATTTTTTGGCCTTGCTGCATGGCAAATGGGATCCTAGTTCCATGAGTTCCCAGAGCACGGATCCAACCTGAGACCCCCACTTTGGAAGCATGGGATCTTAACCACTGGACCCCCAGGGAAGTCCCTTTCCCTTAATCTTTTAAACCAGTTCCTAGCACATTTTATCTAGCATATTCAAAGCATATTTGAAAGCATATTTCTCCAAAGCATATTTGTTGAGCAGAATAAGTCCAGAAACGCTTACAAATGGGCTTTGTTACAGCTGAGCCCTCCTCTGCTGGTGGCTGGCCTAGGGGCTAAGTGGACAGCGTGCTGGGGTTTGTAGAGAGGGTGACATTTTCTTAGCCTCTGGGAGACAGACAGCAGCTGAGCTGCCCTGCGTGTGCTGGGGAGACCTTAACTGGTTCCAAAACTTTCACTAAAATCTGTCGAGTAGCCTTTTGCCACATGTCAAGTCACCCTTAAAACGTAGAGACAGAATTAATGATGTTTATTATTTCTCTTGATTCTGGGGGTTGATTGGATGGCTCCTGGCTCCGGGCCACTTTGTCTGACCTCTGCAGTGGACTGGCGGCTCAGGTGGGGTTGGGAGGTCAAGCACAGCCTCTCGGGCCACTAGTGAGCTGGTTGGTCCCGGAGGGCCTCAGCTGGGACTGTCTGTCTCTGCTCCCCATGGTCACTCACCCTCCAGCAGGCTAGCTCGGGCTTGTCCACAAAGCAGCAGGGTTCCCAGAGAGCACGAGCAGAAGCCACCAGGTCTTGAGACCCAGGCCCAGAGCCCACACCTTCACTTCTACCACAGTCATCGGCCCATGCAGTTCACAAGGCCGGTCCAGAAGAAAGCAGATCGAGAAACTGACTCCACTGCTTGATGGAAGGAGCAGCAAAGGAAGTGTGGTGGTCTGCCATCGACCACAAACAGAATCGTGTGTTGAATTCCCTGCGAAGCAAGAGAAATACAGTGATGGGAAGACTGTAGTCATGGGAGGGAGCAGGGTGGTTGATACACTACATTGTTCTCTCAACTTTTGTATATGTTTGAAAATTTCTGTAAGAGTTAAAAGCAGGGACTTCCCTGGTGGTCCCGTGGTAAAGAATTTGCCTTGCAGTGAAGGGGGTGTGGGAACATAGTTGGGGAACAAATATCGCACATGCCACGGAGCTACTGAGCCCATGTGCCACACCCAGAGAATCCACGCTCTGTAACAAAGACGCTACGTGCTGCAACTAAGATCCAATGCAGCCACATAAATAAATTTTTAAAAAATTTAAAAAGAATCAAAAGCACATACTCACACACAAAGAAATGGGAGTCTCTGCCTTTTGAGAAAAATCACAATACTGTAATGATGTCATTTTATTGCAAGCAATGCGTCAAACTTTACAAGAGAGGTAAAGGCAAAGAAGTAGACCCTTCCCGCAGGGTTAGGAATGATTCCTACAAAGATGATATTTTAGGTGAGCATTGAGGGTTGCATTAGGACATGGCCAGAAAGAAGAGCAGCTAACTTGGATGAGCACTTGTGGGTACTCAGTGGCTGAGGTAGACAGGCGTTTCAACGTGGTTCCTACAATACCCATTTTACAGATGGAAAAAAATGACTGAGACCCAGAGAGATTGAGTCACTTATCCCAGATCATGCAGCTACTGGACGATATGGCTTGAATCAGAGTTCACATTCTTCTCGTTCCAGAGCCTGGGCATAGAAGAGGGTTAGAGAAGCTCTGTCCAACAGAAACACAGTGAAAGTCACATAAGTCATTTAAATTTTTGTAATACTAAAAAGTAAAGAAATGAGTAAAATTGATTTTAACAATGCATTTTATTTAACCCAATACATCCAAAATACTATCACTTTATCATGTAGTCAATAATCAATATAAAAATTAATAATGAGATATTTTATATTCCTTTTTTTTCACTGTTGTGAAAATCTGTTGAGTATTTTATTCTTACAGTCTCTCTCAATTTGCATACTAAATTTTCACTAGAAATTCTCGATCTGGATTTGGATTTCATCAAATGCACAGTTAAAGAGCCATTTACAGCCAGAAAATTTATTAAATGTACAGCCAGAAGTTAAAGTAGAGACAATCCTCAAATTACTCCAAATATCCTGAAAAGTTTTCCAATAATGAAATTGACTCTGTTTTTACATTTAAATTTAAATTAGCTTAATTTTTTTTTTTTAATGAAGAATTTACTTCTTTAGTCACACAAGCCACATTTCAAGTGTGTAATGGCCCCATGGAGTTATCAGCTACCCCACTGGGGACTTACAGGGTTAGAGCGCGGCAAGCAGGAGAAAACAGATACAGCAGATACACATACAGCTGGTCAGGATGGGGGTCTTTCCGAGGAGAAAAGGTGGGTGTGGGACTGTGTCTGAGATGAGGCTGGAGAGGGAAATGGGACTGACAATGGGGGAATCCACCTGCCAATGCAGGAAACATGAGAGATGTGGGTTCAATCCCTGGGTTGGAAAGATCCCCTGGAGGAGGGCATGGCAACCCACTCCAGTACTCTTGCCTGGAGAATCCCATAGACAGAGTACGTTCAGACTGTAATACTCTTATTATACTCACACTTTTATTTGTAAAGTGACTCCCTCATTTCGCCTCCTTGAAGCTAACTCTCAAGACAGCCCAGCATCCCCTGATCCAGGGTCCAAGGAGAAAACACTCTTCTGCTAAGAAGCAGACAGAACAGGCCACCCAGCACCAGGTTTCTCCATTCTACCCCCTGACAAGGAAAGGAGCCGGTGCTCTGAGTCAGGGGTTTGTGATCTGGGTCTGGAAGGTGAGGATAGTCTCCATCTCAAATGCTGAAGGGTATCCATTCAAAGTCACAGTAGAACAGTAACTAACAACCCCACCTAAGCCGATCTGACACTCCAGGGGAGGTGATTTATTACTTAACGTCTATTAGGACTCAGATTGTAAAGTTAGATGTTAAACAACCGGTAAATTGCAAAGGATTTTGTCCAGTAGAAACAATAACACCAGTGGTTATGGTTCTATTGTCCTCTGAGACATTAACCAGGTTTGTATCCAAGTTTTCAGGTTCATTCATGATTTTCTTTTTTCGGCTGTGCATGCATGGATGGATGGATGGATATATGCGTGGCTATGAAATTTCTTGTACTGTAAGTATGATTTCCATAGCGATGGCATTCCAGGTCATTTAATAGAGCACAAAGAGTGGCAATTTCCCCTTCGGGGGCTTGAGGGGAAGGGCATCCTCTTCACTCCACCTCCTTCCCCTCTCACGGTGACAGCGGCTACCGTCTCATAGAATTGCCTGAAAATGGGAGATACACGTTTCTAACTCCCTACGTTTCTCACACATTACAGATCCACTGGAAAATGAGAACTCTGTCAATGAACCCCTGACCTTGAATTTGCCGCAGAGCAGAAAGCATCTCTGGAGGATACCAACCCAGACAGACCCAGGAGCCAAGAGAACGAGGTGAGGGACAGCAAATCCCGAGGGGCTGGTTCACGAAGCAGTGTAACAGGGCTCAGTCTGCAAAGTCTTGGCAGAGCTACAAGAGCACCTCGTGTCTAAGAAATAACACACGTGTTTTAGTTGTTCAGACTTTTTAAAACTCTACAATTTCCTTAAAAAAAAAAAAACTCCACTGTTACTCTCCTATCAAAATTAGGAAACTTTCAATACTAAATACAAGAAAACGCCCTGCATCACCACCACCCGAGGTTTCTGTGTGTTGCAACTGTTTCAAGTCTTTTTTTATGTCTTGTGCATGTTTTCTCTTCATAAATTGGGATCTGACATACATGGCATCTTAAAACCTACTTAACAATATAGGCACACCTTGGTGATATTGAGGGTTTGGTTCTTGATCATCATAACGAAGTGAATGTTGTAGAAGAGCAAGCTGCAGCAAATTTTTGGTTTCCCAATGCATGTAAAAGTTATGTTTACGTAACTTTAAAAAGTTATGTTTACACTACACTGTGGTCTATTGGGTGTGCAATAGTAGTGTGTCTAGAAAACTGTACATACTTCAATTTATTTTTTTTATTTTATTTTTTTTTTCTGAGTGAAGGCAGGCCTTTTAATTTTTTGAAACTTTTAAAACATTGAGGTATAGTTGACATATACAAGTGCATACAATACAATATTATCTAAGTTGCAGGAATACAGTATAGTGATTCACAATTTTTCAAGGTTATACTCCCGTTATAGTCATTATACGATATTGGCTATACTCCCTGGGTTGTAGAATATATTCTTGTAGCTTATTTTATTCATAATAATTTGTGCCTTTTTCTCTCCTCCCCTGTCTTGCCCCTCCCCCTACTGAAAACCACTAGTTTATTTTCTTTTTTTTTTTTTATTTCTAAAAAAGAATTTTATTAAAAAAGCACAAATGCAAAGAAATGAACAGAGGAAAATTTATGCGTCGAACCTGGACTGGTCACTTATGATAATATACATGCTACAATTCCATTCTCCCCAATCATTCCACCTTCACCCTCTCCCACAGAGTCCCAAAGACTGTATAAGAGACTGCAAAAGAGACATAGGCATTTAGTACATACTTCAATTTAAAAATACTTTATTGCTAAAAAATCCTAAGCATCATCTCACAACACAGTTCAGTTCAGTCGCTCAGTCATGTCCGACTCTTTGCGACCCCATGTACCGCAGAACGGCAGGCCTCCCTGTAAATCACCAACTCCCGGAGTCCACCAAAACCCATGTCCATTGAGTCAGTGATGCCATCCAACCATCTCATCCTCTGTCGTCCCCTTCTCCTCCTGCTCTCAGTCTTTCCCAGCATCAGGGTCTTTTCCAATGAGTCAGCTCTTCGCATCAGGTGGCCAAAGTATTGGAGTTTCAGCTTCAACATCAGTCCTTCCAATGAACACCCAGGACTGATCTCATTAGGATGGATTGGTTGGATCTCCTTGCAGTCCAAGGGACTCTCAAGAGTCTTCTCCAACACCACAGTTCAAAAGCATCAATTCTTCTGCACTCACTTTCTTTATAGTCCAACTCTCGCATCCATACATGACCACTGGAAAAACCATAACCTTGACTAGATGGACCTTGGTTGACAAAGTTATGTCTCTGCTTTTTAATATGCTGTCTAAGTTGGTCATAACTTTCCTTCCAAGGAGTAAGCGTCTTTTAATATCATGGCCACAATCACCATCTGTAGTGATTTTGGAGCCCAGAAAAATAAAGTCAGCCACTGTCTCCACTGTTTCCCCATCTATTTGCCATGAAGTGCTGGTACCGGATGCCATGATCTTAGTTACAAGGTTGCCACAAACCTTCAATTTGTAATTTAAAAAAAAAAAAAAAAACTATCCAATATCTATGAAGCACAATAAAGTGGAGTGAAATAAAACAAAGTATGCCTATATATCATATTATTAAATATTTTTCTACACCATGATTTAAAGACTATAAAATAATCTATAGGATGATTGGACTGTGATTAATTATTCATGGTCATATTGTTTGGATGTTTGGATATTATATCAGTTGGGACTGAATTTAGCTTCTTGTAACCAAAAAACCCAAATAACACAGCCTAACAAGGCAGAGGTTTATTTCACTCTTGTGTGAAAGAAGTCTGGAGAGTTGTGACTGCAGCTTCTCATGCCATTAAGGACCTGGGTTCCTTCTAGCTTTTCCTCCACCATCTGTCAAAATGACTACCAGAGCTCCAGCCATCACAGCCACAGTTTAGATGGAGGGAAGGAGAAAAGCAGAGGATAGGCGGGGACATGCCAGCCGAGTCTGCCCTCCTTTAAGGAGATTCCCTGAAGCTTGCTTAACAACTGGTGGCCAAATTGGGTCAAAAAGTCAGTCACATGGCCACCTCCACCTGCAAGGAAGCTGAAAAATGTATGTTGTTTTTAAATTAGATCTATTTCTATCCCCAGTAAACTGGTTCCACAGGAAAGAAGAAAGGAGAATGGATACAAGGGAAGCAATAGCAATTTCTGACCTGGAGGTTTATATTTTTGCTATGTAAATATATGTGTGTGTGTGTGTATTTACTTATTTCTTTATTTGACTGTGCCAGGTCTCAGCTGAGGCGCACAGGATCTGTGATCTTCACAGAGGCATGTGGATCTTTTAGCTGTGGCATGAGAACTCTTAGTTGTAGTAAGTGGGATCTAGTTCCCTGATCCGGGATCAAATCCAGCCCCTTGCATTGGGAGCACAGGTCCTAGCCACTGGACCACCAGGGAGGTCCTGGTTGACTTCATTTTTGCTATTTTGCAAGCTACTCTATAATAAATATGATTGTGACAAAATCCTGAAGCCAATTCCTCATTATTTCATTAAGTTAATTCCAGGAAACTTCACACTCTACAAATTCCTGGATGGTTATGAGAAATCGTGTTTCCATATCTGCCCTTGGGAAGCATGGACC
This sequence comes from Moschus berezovskii, assembly GCF_049115385.1. NCBI lineage: Eukaryota > Metazoa > Chordata > Mammalia > Artiodactyla > Moschidae > Moschus > Moschus berezovskii. The sequence goes on from NC_142463.1 coordinate 7,921,909, forward strand.
GGGCTACCTGTCCCACCAGGAGGTGGTGAGGCTCCCTTCACTTCCTGATGTTGCTTTCCCCACAGGGCCTCGATTTATATAGAGATATAGCAATAAGGACCTAATTTACTTACATGTAAGTTTATATTACATATAATCCCTAACAGAAAGAAATGCAAAAAAGTAAAATGGTTCTCTGAGGAGGCCTTACAAATAGCTGAGAAGAGAAGCAAAAGGCAAAGGAGAAAAGGCAAGATATACCCATCTGAATGCAGAGTTCCAAAGAACAGCAAAGAGAGGTAAAAAAGCCTTCCTCAGTGATCAGTGCAAAGAAATAGAGGAAAACATTAGAATGGAAAGTCTAGAGATCTCTTCAAGAAAATTAGAGATACCAAGGGAACATTTCATGCAAAGATGGCCACAATAAAGGACAGAAATGGTATGGACCTAACAGGACCAGAAGATTTTAAGAAGAGGTGGCAAGAATACACAGAACTATATAAAAATGATATGCATGACCCAGATAACCACGATGGTATAATCACTCACCTAGAGCCAGACATCCTGGAGTGCAAAGTCAAGCTGGCCTTGGGAAGCATCACTATGAACAAAGCTAATGGAGGTGATGGAATTCCAGTTGAGCTATTTCAAATCCTAAAAGATAATGCTGTGAAAGTGCTGCACTCAATATGCCAACAAATTTGGAAAACTCAGCAGTGGCCACAGGACTGGAAAAGGTCAGTTTTCATTCCAATCCCAAAGAAAGGCAATGCCAAAGAATGCTCAAACTACCGCACAACTGCACTCATCTCAGATCAGTTCAGTTCAGTCTCTCAGTTGTGTTTGACTCTTTGCAACCCCACACACTAGCAACGTAATGCTCAAAATTCTCCAAGCCAGACTTCAACAGTACATGAACCGAAAACTTGCAGATGTTCAAGCTGGATTTAGAAAAGACAGGGGAACCAGAGATCAAATTGTCAACATCCACTAGATCACAGAAAAAGCAAGAGAGTTCCAGAAAAACATCTACTTCTGCTTTACTGACTATGCCAAAGCCTTTGACTCTATGGATCACAACAAACTGTGGGAAATTCTTAAAGATATAGGAATACCAGACCACCTGACCTGCTTCCTGAGAATTCTGTATGCAGGTCAGGAAGCAACAGTTAGAACTGGACATGGAACAACAGACTGGTTCCAAGTCGGGAAAGGAGTATGTCAAGGCTGTATATTGTCACCCTGCTTATTTAACTTATATGCAGAATATGTCATGCAAAATGCCAGGCTGGATGAAGCACAAGCTGGAATCAAGATTGCCAAGAGAAATATCATTAACCTCAGATATGCAGATGACACCACACCTATGGCAGAAAGAGAAGAAGAATTAAAGAGCCTCTTGATGAAAGTGAAAAAGGAGAGTGAAAAATCTGGTTTAAAACTCAGCATTCAAAAAATAAAGATCATAGCATCTGGTCCCATCACTTCATGGCAAATAGATGGGGAAACAATGGAAACAGTGACAGACTTTATTTTCTTGGGCTCCAAAATCACTGCAGATGGTGAGTGCAGCCATGAAATTAAAAGACACTTGCTCCTTGGAAGAAAAGCCATGACCAACATAGACAGCATATTAAAAAGAAGAGACATTACTTTGTCAACAAAGGTCCATCTGGTCAAAGCTATGGTTTATCCAGTAGTCATGTATGGATGTGAGAGTTTAAGCATAAAGAAAAGCTGAGTGCCAAAGAATTGATGCTTTTGAACTGGGGTGTTGGAAAAGACTCTTGAGAGTCCCTTGGACTGCAAGGAGATCCAACCAGTCAATCCTGAAGGAAATCAGTCCTGAATATTCACTGGAAGGACTAATGCTGTAGCTGAAGCTCCAATATTTTGGCCACTGACGCGAAGAACTAACTTATTGGAAAAGACCCTGATGCTGGGAAAGACTGAAGGCAGGAGGGGAAGGGGACGACAGAGGATGAGATGGTTGGATGGCATCAGTTACTCAATGGAAATGAGAATCAGCAAGCTCCAGGAGTTGGTGATGGACAGGGAAACCTGGCATTATGCAGTCTATAGTGTTGCAGAGTTGGACATGACTGAGTGACTGAACTGAACACCTGCACAGAAACATCCAGAATAATGTTCGACCAAATATCTGGGCATCGTGTCCCAGAAAAGTTGATACATCAAATTAACCAACACATTTCTCACTTTAACCCTGGTGAGGGGGCTTCAAGAGGTTGGGGGGGAGGAGCACGGGAAGATGGCGGAGGAATAGGACGGGGCGGCCACTTTCTCCCCCACAAAATCAACAAAAGAACATTTGAACGCTGAGTAAATCCCACAAAAAAACTTCTGAATACCGGCAGAGGACATCAGGCACTCAGAAAAGCAGCCAATAGTCGACGAAAGGAGGTAGGAAATAGATAAAAAGAGAGACAAAAGAGGGAGGGACGGAGCTCCATCCTGGGAAGGGAGGCTTAAAGAAAAGAGAGAGAGAGAAGTTTCCAAACACCTGGAAACACTGGCGAGTGGAACCTCAGAGGGCCGCATAACTAGGAGACGAAAGACAGAAATAATTAAAACTCACAGAATAAGTGCCCAGAGGAAACTCTCAGCGGAGAAGCGGCGCAGACGCCCACGCCCCTCACTAGCAGGCGGGGGCTGGGCAGGGAGGCGCCAGCGGCGGTGCTCAGAGGGAGAACCAGGCTTGAACGCCGCAGGGCAAACTGAGGGCTCGAACCTAAGATACCAGAGCAGAGGTTGCAGCTGAAGGGCGAGAGGGCTGGAAAAAGCCTGCGAAAAGCCCCAAGCCAGGCCCACCCGCAGAACCGGGCACTGAGGGAGCAAGCGGCAGCGGGCGGCCCAGCCCTCAGCCCCCAGCCCCACCGACGCGGGCGGGAGGGCGGCCAGCGCCGGGGAGGGGGCAGCCGCGGCCCCAGAGAGGCTTCCCGGGCCAAGCTGCAGGCAGGCTTCCTTGCTGGCCAGGACTTCTTGGGTTCGGGCCGGTCAACATCCGCCTGAGAAAGTGCGTCGGTTGTACTCCCAGAAAACCGAGCGGCAGGGACCGGGAAGGCGATAAGTCGCAGCAACCGTGCTCGCCAAATGCCTGGTCACCTGAGCTGCTAGGACCGGGGAAGGCACAAAACGCAGGCCCAGCCAACTCTGTGCCTTTGTGGAGTACCCGAGGACCTGAACCTGAGCCGCTCAGACCTGGGAAGTGCAGGCAACCCAGCGCCAGCTGCGGACAGCTCGCAGCAGAGCAAACTAAAGCCTAAGCAGCATAAACAGGGAAAGCACACACGCCTCCAGCAGGAGCATTTCCAGTGTAGCCGAGACACCGCGAGCACTCCCCACAGACGCCAGGGATATTTGTTAGCTGTTCCTCCCTCCCTATAGCAGGACTGAATAGGAGAGCCGGGGGGGGGGGGGGGGAAGTGTCCACCACCGCATCCTGGTGTCAGGACGGGAATTAGACACTAAGGAGACCAGAAAACAGAAGAGGGAGAAGCCTTGAGCCTCCTGCAAGATTAAGACTGACAACCAGAGGCAGAGGCTTAAGGCCAAATCCTGAGAACACCAGAGATCTCCGGTTCCAGAGAACATTAACTGATAGGTACTCATCAAAGGCCTCCATGCATACACTGAAACCAGGCACCACCCAAGGGTCAACAAGTTTCAGTGAAAGTCATACTACGCAAGCTATCCAGCAACACAGGAGAATAGCACTGATCTTCAATATACAGGCTGCCCAAAGCCACCCCAAACCCACTGACATCTCAAACTCATTACTGGACACTTCATTGCACTCCAGAGAGAAGAAACCCAGCTCCACCCACCAGAACATCGACTCAAGCTTCCCTAACCAGGGAACCTTGACAAGTCACCCATCCAACCCCACACACAACGAGGTAACTACATAATAAAGAGAACTCCACAAACTGTCAGAAGACGGAAAGGCCACCCCGAACATAGCAATATAAGCAAGATGAAGAGGCAGAGAAATACCCAACAAGTAAAGGAACAGGATAAATGCCCACCAACACAAACAAAAGAGGAAGATATAGGGAACCTACCCGATAAAGAATTTCGAATTTTAATTGTGAAAATGATTCAAATCTGGAAAGCAAAATGGAGTTACAGATAAATAAACTGGAGAAAAGGATTGAGAAGATGGAAGAAATGTTCAATAAGGAATTAGAGGATATAAAAAAGAGTCAATATACAATGAATAATACAATAGATGAGATCAGAAACACTCTCGAGGGCACAAACAGTAGAATAACGGAGGCAGAAGACAGGATAAGCGAGCTAGAAGATAGAATTGTAGAAATAAATGAAACAGAGACGGAAAAAGAAAAAAGAATTTTAAAAAATGGGGACAATATTAGAGACATATGGGACAATATTAAACGCCCCAACATTCGAATCGTAGGAGTCCCAGAAGAAGAAGACAAAAAGAAAGACCATGAGAGAATACTTGAGGAGATAATAGTTGAAAATTTCCCTAAAATGGGGAAGGAAATAATCACCCAAGTCCAAGAAACACAGAGAGTCCCTAACAGGATAAACCCAAGGCGAAATACCCCAAGGCACATATTAATCAAATTAACAAAGCTCAAACACAAAGAAAAAATATGAAAAGCAGCAAGGGAAAAACAACAAATAACACACAAGGGGATCCCCATAAGGATAACAGCTGATCTTTCAGCAGAAACTGCCGGTGCCAGCCGGCAAAGAGAACAGGTCCGGAATGCAACGACGTAGAAGCCTGAGAAAAGAATTAAGGAGTAAAGAATGGGGTCGCGAGGACTGAATGCTCGTGAGGCAAATCAGCGACTTTATTGAAAAGGGCCAGGGTTTTTACACCAAGTGAGACCGGGAACAGGGTACATAAAAATACCAAGTCATTTACCAGGTTAGTTACTGCATCTATAGAAGATTACAAAGGCTTGTTTGCTTTCTAAGACAAGCTTGGCATTTAGACTAATGTTCACGAGATAAGAAAAACGAGTCAGCAGGCTATAAAGATTAGGGGGTACATTCTTAATCTATTTTAAGAGATAAGGAAAACATACCTACATAAATCTGGGGGAATAGACAAGAAACCTAGCAAAGGATTATTTGCTCTGTTTTTCTCAAGGAAGAACAAATAAGGCCTGGTAAACGTTTTATGACTCTCTTAAGGGGTGGCAGGACAGGGAACAGCACTTTCAAGGCATTCCCAGGGCCAACATTTGGGGCCTTGTTCAGGCCGGCTCCCCGCATCTCCCCCTTTCTTTTTTATTAGGAAAAGAAAAAAGACCAGCCTCTTTGTTTTATTCCATGAGAAAAGGCAGTCATTTTTTAGTAATACGTGAAAACATCATGATTCTTTCAGTAACTAAATTCATAATACATTGCAGGAAACATGGTCCACAACAAAGGAGACAAAGTATAATTACAAATATTATAAGTAAGGTTTTCCACCAATCACTATGGAACCAGGATTTAACTTGTTTCCAAAACAGGGAGAGGGATCTTGCATAGATCTGATCTGATGCTGCAAGTCATCAACAGCATCAGATATATTGGAGGACAGATCAGGAATATAAACACAGCACTCTACTTTTATAACAGCACAGGTCCCTCCCTGAGCAGCTGTAAGAATATCCAGGGCCATTCAGTTTTGTAGAACAGCCTTACGCATTTGTTTTTGTTCTTCATTTAATACTTCTATGGCTTTTTTTGTGTCCAGTAATGCCTGCTGAGTAAAATTTGTTAAAGCATCCACATGGGCCATTATATCTGTTGTTCCAATAGAAGGGACAAATACTGCCGCTAAATAATCATACCAGTGGAACACAGCTCGAGACCAACGTGCTTTCAAAAGGGGAAGATTAGCGGGGTTTTTCATAGGAGAGCGAGTGATTCGGCCAGGAGCAAACACAAATCCAAGGCTACAGCTTCCCACCCAACCAATGGGAAGCCAGGGCCAAACATTAGAGCCACAAATCCATTTTGTCCCGTTAGGAGCCACCCATCTTATACCGGGACTGTTTTTCCAATCGGATCCCAGCCAGAGGGTGGGAGCATTACAATGAAAGGTTACATTAGTCAGCCGAGTACACATAGAAATAGAGGTAATACCCACATGCTTCAACAAATGTTTGCCAAAATCTTTTCCCCAAAAACGGTGTTGATGTTCTTGTTGTTCCCAGAAAATGTGCGCTTGTCTCAGTAACTGTCCTTTTTCCGCAGTCATCCAAAAGTACTCATCCCAGATCTGATAATAATCTCCAAAAAATCGACTTGTACGAGTCTTATTTTTGTTGGTATTAGAATAAGTGCGGTATGCATCTTCAACAGCCTTATAACTCGTATTAACGTTGAACTGTAGCGAGGAACTCGCCTTCTGATTACCCGTGTCGTTACATTCAGGAAGGGCAGAGACATTTAGAGTGTTGAGACTTCTGTGAGTTTGCTTATACTGGGTTAAAAAGTCACAGACTGCAGGAAAATGCATTTGCTGTATAGGGGATACCCACCAAGGAAACCCATCGACTACAGACAAAGGCATAGCAGTACAAACCCAGCAGGCGGAGCTGTTGTGAAAATCAGCATAAGAATGAGCCCAGGATAGAAAAACATTTCCTTCAGCTTGGGGAAATGCTTGATTCATTACTGCACAGGCTACTGCAAGCACCAAATAGGATAGAGAAATGTGTGGTTGGGTTGTATCAACTGCAATACGCCTTGCTTGCTCTACAAATTCATGTAATTGTTGATTCGTCGGCAGGACGTTCCTTTCTCCTATTTGTAGCTTCCTCATCTGAGCCATCAGGTGTTGAACTGTGGTGTTGGAGAAGACTCTTGAGAGTCCCTTATACTGCAAGGAGATCCAACCAGTCCATTCTAAAGGAGATCAATCCTGGATGTTCATTGGAGGGACTGATGCTAAAGCTGAAACTGCAATACTTTGGCCACCTCATGCGACGAGTTGACTCACTGGAAAAGACTCTGATGCTGGGAAAGATTGGGGGCGGGAGGAGAAGGGGACGACGGAGAATGAGATGGCTGGATGGCATCACCGACTCTGTGGACATGAGTTTGAGTGTACTCCGGGAGTTGGTGATGGACAGGGAGGCCTGGCGTGCTGTAATTCACGGGGTCGCGGAGAGTCGGACACGACTGAGCGACTGAACTGAACTGAACTGTTGTAGGTCATGGGCGTCCAAAATCGTTGCGCTGCGGTTTTTCCTTCTGAATCTAAATTTTAAAAATTAAGGATAAAAAGGGCATGATGCAAATAATTATAAGGTGTCAGGGGGTGCAATTCCCCCTTTTTTAATTTCAAAAGTTGATGTTTTAGAGTCTGATGGGCGCGTTCCACTATGCCTTGTCCTCGAGGATTGTAGGGAATACCTGTTTTCAGAGAAATGGACAAACGAGAACAAAAATTAAGAAACGTTTGCAAAACATAGCCAGGTCCATTGTCTGTTTTTATGACTTTAGGAGTGCCCGTAACAGAAAAAGCCGCAAGGCAATGTTCTATACAATGTCGAGCAGCTTCTCCAGTCTGTAAAGAAGCAAAAATGTAACCAGAAAAAGTATCAATATTAACATGTACATATTTTAATTTTCCAAACGATAGGACATGCGTAACATCCATTTGCCAGAGGTGATTAGGCAGAAGTCCCTGGGGGTTAACGCTGTAGTGAGGGACAGAAAGAAACTGAGGACAGACAGGACAGAGTTTAACGATTTGTCTGGCTGCTTCTCGGGGGATTTTAAATTGCAACCTGAGGGTATGACTGTTTTGATGATGAAGCCGATGAGATTGTTTCGCCTTTTGTGTTTGGGAAAGAAAGATATGAGTAGCAGAATCAGCCAGTTCATTTCCTGACGTCAGGGGTCCAGGCAAGCCAGAATGAGCTCTGATGTGGCCAAAAAAACATTTGTAAGTCCTATGCTGTAAAAGGATTTGAATATCTCGAAAGAGCTGTTGAATTACAGAATTAACAGTGTGTATGAATGGAACAGTTTCTACTTGATTAAGTGCCCGAACGACATAGTGACTGTCAGAAAAAACATTCAAAGGTTCAGAGTGAAATTGTTGCAAAACAGCAAATACAGCACAAAGTTCTACTTCTTGCGCGGAAGTACAGCCTGTAAACCAAGAGGTAGTTTGTTCATTGACAACACATGCAGCTTTTCCATTTGAAGATCCATCAGTAAACACAGTTACAGCGTCTGCAAGAGGTTGATTAACAACGGTGGAGGGAAAAACAAACTCATGTTGGTTAGCGAAATGTAGCAGTTTGTTAGCTGGGAAATGATTTTCTAGGCTATCAGCAAAATGAGCCAGGGCAGCATTCCAAGCATCACTAAACTGGAATAACCAGTTTTGTTGCTCTTTAGTATAAGGCAGGCAGATAAAATGAGGGTCTCTACCAAGTAATTCCCGGGACTCTTGTCTACCTTTGGCGATGAGGGAACTGATTGAGTCGAAATAAGGAGTTAGTACTCGGGCGGGGTAGGCAGGCAAATGTATCCAATACATTGGGGAATCTTGGAAAAGAACAGCAGTAGGGGAGTGTTTGGAAGGAAAAATATATAATCCCCATTCTTTTGTATGATCACAATGGGAACTTGTTTGAGAGGCTAAAGCCTCTTCTGCTATCTGTAATGCTTTGCGTCCCTCGTCAGTTAATGATCTGGGGGAGGTCGGATCTGCTGGTCCTTTAAGGATATCAACCAAAGGTTTTAGTTCCCCTGTAGTAATTTTTAAATAAGGTCGAATCCAATTAATGTCTCCTAGTAATTTTTGAAAATCATCAAGTGTTTTCAGATTATCTTTACGAAGTTCTAATTTTTGAGCTTTAAACGTTTCCCCCTCCAGTCGGAATCCCAGATAGGAATATGGAGGACTACGCTGAATTTTTTCTGGTGCTATTTGAAGACCATAATGTTGCAAATCTGCTTGTAAACCAGAAAAGGCAGATAATAAAACACTTTCATTATCATGGGCTAACAAGATGTCATCCATATAATGAACCATATACAGTGAGGGATATTTCAAACGTGTGGGTTCCAAAGCTTTAGCAACAAATTTTTGACATAAAGTAGGGCTATTAGCCATGCCCTGAGGAAGAACTTTCCAATGATAACGCTTCATGGGTTGCTGGAAGTTATTAGAGGGAACGCTAAATGCGAGCCGGGGGCAGTCCTGGGGTGCTAGGGGAATAGTATAAAAACAATCTTTTAAGTCGATAATCAATTTAAATGTCCCTTTTGGGATAGCAATGGGGGAAGGTAAACCAGGTTGTAAAGGACCCATAACAACCATAGTTTCATTAACTTTTCTGAGATCCTGTAACAGCCTCCATTTTCCAGATTTCTTTTTTATAACAAAAATAGGAGAGTTCCAGGGTGAGTTAGAGCTCTCAATGTGACCAAGTGCCAATTGTTCCTGCACCAATTGTTCAGCGGCCATGATTTTTTCTTTTGTAAGAGGCCATTGATTGACCCACACGGGGACGTCACTTTTCCAAGCGATTGCATCCACATGAACCGCAGGAGATGCAATGGCCTCTCCTAAAAATACCCAAGACCTGATCGATGAGGCAAGGACTTAATTTGAACAGGCAATGGATTTCCTTCTCCGTTTTTTCCCAATCCCTGCTTTGGCAATAAACCTTGATCCATTAGCATCTGATCTACTGTGTCATTAGGTGCAAAAATATAGACTCCCATTTGTTTTATAACATCTCGCCCCCATAAATTAACCGGGATATTGGGTAAAATATAGGGCTGTATATGTCCTTCATGTCCCTCAGCATCCTTCCACAGAAGCAACTCAGAGCTTTTTTCAGGATTATGGGATTGACCTATTCCTCGTAAAGTGGATATGGCTACCTGTTTTGCCCAATTTTTTGGCCAGTCATCTAAAGAAATCACTGAGACATCGACCCCAGTATCTAGAATTCCAATAAATTTATGACCATTAATGATAAGTTCCAGCTCAGGACGCATTTCTTTTATATTTTGAATCCAATATGCATCTGAGAATCCAAAACAAGCACCCTCTCTAGGCTGAGCTGTTTTAATTTTGCCAATAGGTATAGTTGGTAGTATGATTAATTGAGCTATTCGCTGTCCTGAGGGGATACTGATGATATTTTTGGGGGCACAGGCCATTATTTTTATTTCTCCTGTGAAATCTGAATCAATTACTCCAGGGGCAATCTGCAAACCTTTCATAGTCCAGCTGTTCCTTCCTAATAATAACCCTACTGAATTTTGAGGCAGCGGCCCATGAACTCTGGTGGGCAAGGCTTGCATGCCCATTTCTGGAGTTAATACTGTATAGGAAGAGGAACAGAGGTCCAATCCCGCGCTGCCTGAGGTAGCTCTGTGGAGGTCTCTAACTCTAGGTTTGCCATCATCTCTGGGTGATTTTCCTGGAGTGCCCCATAGCATTGTTTCGGGGCCTGGGGCTGGCCCCTCACCCAGTTTCCCGACATAGGCTCCAGAGTTTTTCCATTAATATCAGTTTTAGACCTGCAATCTCTAGCCCAATGTCGTCATTTTTTACATCTTGGGCAAATTTTGGGACCTTCATTTTGCTTGTCAAGTATCCCCTTTTGTTGTTGGGGGCATTGTATGGCTCGATGTCCCATCTTACCACAAGAAAAACAACTCCCAGGGGGCCCATTAATTCTATTTTTGATTCTTCCTTTTGCAGCTTGTTGGTATAATATTTCTTTTACAGTCTTTCCCTGCAAAGCAGCTGCAATGGTTAAGCCTTGCATATAAGATGGCCCGATATCAGCACAAATTCAAATGTAGTCGGCTATTCCCCCTTTTCTCGGGTAAGGCCTCAAAGCCGCTTGACAAGCAGAATTAGCATTTTCATAGGCCAATTGTCGAGTTATTACCATACCGGCTTCTTCATCTCCTATGACTCGTGAGACTGATTCTAGCAGTCGAGCCACGAAATCCTGATAGGGTTCATTGGGGCCCTGCCTTATTTTTGATAAATCTTCTGATTTATTATTAGACGTGGGCAGTCTTTTCCAGGCTGTTAACGCTGCTTCATTAATCTGGGGATATGCCTCAGGGGGGTAATTTAATTGTTGATTAGTGACCCTATATACCCCTTCTCCCATAAGCATTTCAAAGCTTATCTGTAACCCATTTCTTCTGTTTCTTTCTGCCAAAATCCCACATTGTTCTCCAAATTCTGACTTCCATAAGAGATAATCTCCTCCTGTGAGACAGGCTCGAGATACTTGCTTCCAATCATTGGGCGGCAAGTATTGGCTACTTAAAGCTTCAATGATGGACACTGTAAAAGGGGCAGTTGGCCCATACTGAGCATAGGCTTGTTTTAATTCCTTTATCTGTTTAAATGGTTCAGTTCAGTTCAGTTCAGTCGCTCAGTCGTGTCCGACTCTCCGCGACCCCATGAATCACAGCACGCCAGGCCTCCCTGTCCATCACCAACTCCCAGAGGTCACCCAAACTCATGTCCACAGAGTCGGTGATGCCATCCAGCCATTAAATGGTAGAGGCTCATAATATCTCCTCTGTTGAGCGTCTTCAAGGACAGGGAATAAAATAGGAAAACCTTCTAACATCTCTCCATGCTGTCTCGCCTGCTGAACAGCGAGCTGTAAAGGGGAGAGAGTCTGGGTAATAGGGGCCGGATTTTTGTTAGTGGGAACCAAAAAAGGAGCTTCTGGTTCCTTAATTAAACCCATTGATGGTGGATCTAATCCTGCTGTGAATGAAGGAGGCTGCGGGGGCGCAGGATCAGAGAGGAACGTAGGTTGGGGGGGATAATTAAAACTGAGGGTATCAAGACGTTTAGTTATAGTGGTAAGCAATTCCCTAACCTTTGAGAAAGGGGATGTATTTACAGTTTTTTCAGCTGCGAATACTTCCCGTGGGTTTTCTTCAGAGTGATGGGCCGCAGCTTCTTCTAAATCTGCCTGATTGGCAGATTCTGACTCCGAGTTGGAGCCAGAAAGGGATGGAGCAAGAGGTATTTTAGGTGTATCATTAATATGCTCCAAGGTGAGGGCAGTGGGCAAAGTTGCAGGCCTGTTGATAATGGCCTTTAATGTGGCCTCTAGTTTTTTACTCTCATGTTCAGGATCTAAGCAATCTCGAATTAAGGTCCACAGAGAGTAAGCATCCAAAGGTATCTTATCAGCCCCATGTAAAGAATAATATTGCTGAATTTATTCCCCCACCTTTCTCCAGGTCTCAATATTAACAGAACCATCTTCTGGGAACCAGGGGCAAACTTCTTCCACAAATGATAGAAACTTTTCTAACTTGTTTTTAGCGACAGTTATCCCTCTAACTTTTAGCATGGTTTTAAGCATAGCTACAAAAAGTTGTCGACTATTACCTTGACCCATAGTTTATACTCTTGACTGAAACCCTCTCTGCCCTTTACAAAATCTTTTAACTTTACCTCTTTTATTTTATCTACTGGGATCCCCTCGTACTCACGGGTCGGGCTGCTGCGACTACGTAGTCCGATCAAGTCCCTGTTCGGGCGCCACCTCCCGGTGCCAGCCGGCAAAGAGAACAGGTCCAGACCGCAACGACGTAGAAGCCTGAGAAAAGAATTAAGGAGTAAAGAATGGGGTCAAGAGGACTGAATGCTCGTGAGGCAAATCAGCGACTTTATTGAAAAGGGCCAGGGTTTTTATACAAAGTGAGACAGGGAACAGGATACATAAAAACACCAAGTCATTTACCAGGTTAGTTATTGCATCTATAGAAGATTACAAAGGCTTGTTTGCTTTCTAAGACAAGCTTGGCATTTAGACTAATGCTCACGAGATAAGAAAAACTAGTCCAGTCCGCAGGCTATAAAGATTAGGGGGTACATTCTTAATCTATTTTAAGAGATAAGGAAAACATACCTACATAAATCTGGGGGAATAAACAAGAAACCTAGCAAAGGATTATTTGCTCTGTTTTTCTCAAGGAAGAACAAATAAGGCCTGGTAAACGTTTTATGACTCTCTTAAGGGGTGGCGGGACAGGGAACGGCACTTTCAAGGCATTCCCAGGGCCAACATTTGGGGCCTTGTTCGGGCCGGCTCCCCGCAAGAAACTCTACAGGCCAGGAGGGAATGGCAAGACATACTTAAAGTGATGAAAGAAAATAACCTACAGCCCAGATTACTGTACCCAGCAAGGATCTCATTCAAATATGAAGGAGAAATCAAAAGCTTTACAGACAAGCAAAAGCTGAGAGAATTCAGCATCACCAAACCAGCTCTCCAACAAATACTAAAGGATCTTCTCTAGACTGGAAACACAGAAAGGGTATATAAACTCGAACCCAAAACAATAAAAAAAATGGCAATGGGATCATACTTATCAATAATCACCTTAAACGTAAATGGGTTGAATGCCCCAACCAAAAGACAAAGGCTGGCTGAATGGATACAAAAACAAGACCCCCATATATGTTGTCTGCAAGAGACCCACCTCAAATCGAGGGACTAATACAGACTGAAAGTGAAGGGCTGGAAAAAGATATTCCATGCAAATAGAGACCAAAAGAAAGCAGGAGTAGCATTACTCATATCAGATAAAATAGATTTTAAAACAAAGGCTGTGAAAAGAGACAAAGAAGGAAACTACATAATGATCAAAGGATCAATCCAAGAAGAAGATATGACAATTATAAACATTTATGCACCCAACATAGGAGCACCACAATATGTAAGACAATTACTAACAAGTATGAAAGGGGAAATTAACAATAACACAATAATAGTGGGAGACTTTAATACCCCACTTACATCTATGGATAGATCAACTAAACAGAAAATTAACAAGGAAACACAAACTTTAAATGATACAATAGACCAGTTAGACCTAATAGATATCTACAGGACATTTCACCCCAACACAATGAATTTCACCTTTTTCTCAAGCGCACATGGAACCTTTTCCAGGATAGATCACATCCTGGGCCATAAAGATAGCCTTAGTAAATTCAAAAAAATTGAAATCATTCCAAGCATCTTTTCTGACCACAATGCAGTAAGATTAGATCTCAATTACAGGAGAAAAACTATTAAAAATGCCAACATATGGAGGCTGAACAACATGCTGCTGAATAATGAACCAATCATAGAAGAAATCAAAAGAGAAATTAAAATATGCATAGAAATGAATGAAAATGAAAACACAACAACCCAAAACCTCTGGGACACTGTAAAAGCAGTGCTAAGGGGGTAGTTCATAGCAATACAGGCACACCTCAAGAAACAAGAAAAAAGTCAACTAAATAACCTAACTCTACATCTAAAGAAACTAGAAAAGGAAGAAATGAAGAACCCCAGGGTTAGCAGAAGGAAAGAAATCGTAAAAATTAGGGCAGAGATAAATGCAAAAGAAACAAAAGAGACCATAGCAAAAATCAACAAAGCCAAAAGCTGGTTCTTTGAGAAGGTAAATAAAATTGACAAACCACTATCCAGACTCATCAAGAAACAAAGGGAGAAGAACCAAATCAATAAAATTAGAAATGAAAACGGAGAAATCACAACAGACAACACAGAAATACAAAGGATTATTAGAGAATACTATCAGCAATTATATGGCAATAAAATGAATAACTTGGAAGAAATGGACAAATTCCTAGAAGAGTACACCTTGCCAAAACTGAACCAGGAAGAAACAGAAAATCTGAACAGACCCATCACAAGCACGGAAACAGAGGAAGTAATCGGAAAGCTTCCAGCAAACAAAAGCCCAGGTCCAGACGGCTTCACAGCTGAATTCTACCAAAAATTTAGTGAAGAGCTAACACCTATTCTACTCAAACTCTTCCAGAAAATTGCTGAGGAAGGGAAACTTCCAAACTCATTCTATGAGGCCAATATCACCCTAATCCCAAAACCTGGTAAAGATCCCACAAAAAAAGAAAACTACAGGCCAATATCACTGATGAACATAGATGCAAAAATCCTTAAAAAATTCTAGCAATCAGAATCCAACAACACATTCAGAAGATCATACATCATGACCAAGTGGGCTTTATCCCAGGAATGCAAGGATTCTTCAATATCCGCAAATCAATCAACGTAATACAGCACATTAACAAACTGAAAAATAAAAATCATATGATTATCTCAATAGATGCAGAGAAAGCCTTTGACAAAATACAACATTCATTTATGATAAAAAACTCCAGAAAGTGGGAATAGAAGGGACATATCTCAACATAATAAAAGCTATATACGACAAACCCACAGCAAACATTATCCTCAATGGTGAAAAACTGAAAGCATTTCCCCTAAAGTCAGGAACAAGACAAGGGTGCCCACTCTCACCACTACTATTCAACATAGTTCTGGAAGTTTTGGCTACAGCAATCAGGGCAGAAAAAGACATAAAAGGAATACAAATTGGAAAAGAAGAAGTAAAACTTTCACTGTTCGCTGATGACATGATCCTTTACACAGAAAACCCTAAAGACCCTACCAGAAAACTACTAGAGCTAATCAATGAATACAGTAAAGTTGTAGGATATAAAATCAACACACAGTAATCCCTTGCATTCCTATACACTAATAATGAGAAAATAGAAAAATAAATTAAGGAAACTATTCCATTCACTGTTGCAACGAAAAGAATTAAATACTTAGGAATATATCTACCTAAGGAAACAAAAGACTTGTACATAGAAAACTATAAAACACTAGTGAAAGTAATCAAAGAGGACACTGATAGATGGAGAAATATACCGTGTTCGTGGATTGGAAGAAGAAATATTGTGAAAATGAGTATACTACCTAAAGTAATTTATACATTCAATGCAATCCCTATCAAGCTACCAACAATATTTTTCACAGAACTAAAACAAATAATCTCACAATCTGTATGGAAATACAAAAAACCTCGAATAGCCAAGCAATCTTGAAGTAGAAAAATGGAACTGGAGGAATTAACCTGCCAGACCTCAGGCTCTACTACAAAGCCACAGTCATCAAGACAGTATGGTACTGGCATAAAGACAGAAATATAGATCAATGGAACAAAATTGAAAGCCCAGAGATAAATCCATGCACCTATGGACACCTTATCTTCGACAAAGGAGGCAAGAATATAAAATGGACAAAAGACAGTCTCTTTAACAAGTGGTGCTGGGAAAACTGGTCAGCCACTTGTAAAAGAATGAAACTAGAACACTTCCTAACACCGTACACCAAAATAAACTCAAAATGGATTAGAGAGCTAAATGTAAGACCAGATACTATAAAACTCCTAGAGGAGAACGTAGGCAAAACACTCTCTGACATAAATCACAGCAGGATCCTCCAAGACCCACCTCCCAGAATATTGGAAATAAAAGCAAAAATAAACAAATGGGACCTAATTAAAATCAAAAGCTTCTGCACAGCAAAGGAAACTCTAAGCAAGGTGAAAAGACAGCCTGCAGAATGGGAGAAAATAATAGCAAATGAAGCAACTGATAAAGGATTAATCTCCAAAATATACAAGCAGCTCCTGCAGCTCAATTCCAGAAAACTAAGTGACCCAATCAAAAAATGGGCCAAAGAACTAAAGAGACATTTCTCCAAAGAAGACATAAAGATGGCTAACAAACACATGAAAAAATGCTCAACATCCCTCATAATCAAAGAAATGCAAATCAAAACCACAATGAGATACCATTTCACACCAGTCAGAATGGCTGCTATCCAAAAGTCTACATGCAATAAATGCTGGAGAGGGTGTGGAGAAAAGGGAACCCTCTTACACTGTTGGTGGGAATGCAAACTAGTACAACCACTATGGAGAACAGTGTGGAGATTCCTCAAAAAACTGGAAATAGAACTGCCATATGATCCAGCAATCGCACTCCTCGGCATACACACCGAGGAAACCAGAATTGAAAGAGACACATGTACTCCAATGTTCATCGCTGCACTGTTTATAATAGCCAGGACATGGAAGCAACCTAGATGTCCATCTGCAGACGAATGGATAAGAAAGCTTTGGTACATATACACAATGGAGTATTTTTCAGCCATCAGAAAGAATGCATTTGAATCAGTTTTAATGAGGTGGATGAAATTGGAGCCAATTATACAGAATGAAGTAAGCCAGAAAGAAAAGCATCAATACAGTATACTAACGCATATATATGGAATTTAGAAAGATGGTAACCTGAACCCTGTATATGAGACTGCAAAAGAGACATAGGCATATAGAACAGTCTTTGGGACTCTGTGGGAGAGGGTGAAGGTGGGATGATTAGGGAGAACGGCATTGTAGCATGTATATTATCATAAGCGACCAGTCCAGGTTAGACGCATGATACAGGATGCTTGGGGCTGGTGCACGGGGATGACATGGAGGGAGGATATGGGGAGGAGGGAGGTGGGAGGGGGGTTCAAGAAAGGGAACACATGTACACCCAGGGCGGATTCATGTCAATGTAGGGCAAAACCAACCAATATATTAATGTAAGGTAATTTGCCTCCAACAAAATAAATTAAAATAAATAAATAAATAAAGTTTCCACAAATTAAAAAAAAAAAGAGGTTGGGGGGAGGGGTCTTAGAAATCTCAAATGTGGGATATACAAGGCGTGAAACATCTAGAGGTGAGCTGGCTGGCAGCCTGCATGGACGGTGAGGGGAGAGGGCTGGGTAGGGGGTGAGGATTATCTACACCAAAGGCAAGGCAGAGGTGTATGTTTTCTTAGAATCAAGTGTGGACCCCAAAGAAAGGAACCATCTCTGAACCACTTTGAAAAGGACTTCACCCAAAAGGCGGCCTGCTAGGGCCCAGGTGAATCTCAGCAGGAAGTGGTTATAGAAACTTGGAGAGTCATGAGAGACCAGCTTGAGAGCTTTGTACGTGCCCAAGAACTGCAATCAGAGACCACTACCTCCCCTCAACATGGCATGTCTGAGGAGTCCCCAAAAGCTTTGGAGACCCAAAATGCCATTAGGGGGATGGAGAGAAGACAGCATGAAGCAGAGGTTTCACAGGAGGCCTGGATGGGCTGAAGGAGTTGGAGTTCTGAAAGAGCTTTCAGATGCACTTTTTATACCCAGCAAAAGAAGCCATTTGTTTATAAGCCAAGAGGGACCAGAAAAGCTTTGCATGTGGTCTGCCTGAAATTTCACCCAAGGCTGGGCAGGTTCCAACCCACAGAGCAGGCTGAAGTGGGGAGTCAAGGGGGAGATGAGAACCCTTCCTGTCTGCTTCCCAGTGAGTCCAGCTTGGCCCACAGAGGTCACCTGTGTTCCTTCTGTCTTGGGCTTCATGAGGACAGAGGTTTTGGAGAGCTTATCTAGGTCAGTCTCAGAAGCCCCACTGTGACCCTCGTTCCTATTATGTTTTCTGAGTTGGATTTCTATGGCCAGGTAGGTCATCATGGACCTGGAATGGAAAAGTTTTCTAGACAAAATCTTCCTGATGGGCTGTCAGGCTTCCACAGCTCTGAGTTGCCACTTTTATGTGAAGTTCTAGATATGAATTTCTCCCGGCAAAAGCTACCATTCAACAGCCAACGAGCCACCACGTCAATATTTGCCTGACATGCGATGTCTGGGGTACCGTTCTGTGTGCTGCTCACCCTCTTCTGCTCGCTCTTCATTTCAATAGCACCTTGGCATTCAGAGGCTCAGATCCTTATTTTTGTAAAGTAATTTGATCTCTGCCCTCCCCCATATCTCTGTGTCCCTATCTTTGTATATGGTGTCCTTCATATAAAGTGCCATGGTTGACTCTGAGCATCTCTTGTTCAGTTTCCACGGTCACTTTCCCAAAGCTGTTAACTATCCATTCCTGTTAAATTCCAAAGTCCCCTTTGCTCTAAGAAAGAAAAATAATCTCTGACTCTTTGGTAATTTGTGCATGTAAATGCAAGCTTCTGATCTAAATTTGAACCCCTTCAAAAAATTTTTTTTAAAAAGAGAACTCTACAATGTACAAAGGCTGGAAGCAATTGAAGAAGGACTAGAATGTTCTCTCAGGCTGGGCCCCAAATATTTTAGCTCTCTTTTTTATACTTCCCATTATAGTAAATGTTTTCATAAAGGCTTTTTTAATAGTACTTATTAAAATAAATTTTACATTACAACAAAATATACAAAGCTTGGGTATATAGCTTGATGAATGCATCAGATTGGGCTGCCATAACAAAATACCATGTATTGGGTACTTAGACCACAGACATTGGTTTCTCACAGTTCTGGAGGCAGAAGTCCTAGGTCAGGGCACCAGTATGTTTAGGTTCATGGAGGACTCTCTTCCTGGCTTGCAGACAGCCACCTTCTTGCTGTGTCCTCACATGGTAGGAGGGAGAAAGTGAGTTCTGGTCTTTTCCTCTTCATGGGGCCCCACCTTCCCAAAGATGCTCTCTCCAAATACCATCACACAGGGAGTCAGGGCTTCAACATAAAAATGTGGGGCAGAGGTGGTGGATTACAATTCAGTCCATAGCCATGAATGTTTACATCCATATACACCCACTTGACCATGAACCAGTCCAAGATCTAGAACATTAGGCATGAAGCTAAGACCCTTTTCCTGTTGATAACCATCCCTCTTAGTCAGAAACATCTTCTGGTTTCCAGAACCGTTAGATTAATTTTGCTGGCTCCTGAACTTCATAAAAATAGGATCATACAGTGGGTCATCATGATATCTCTCTCACTTGGCTCAATATATTTGGGATTCATATTCATGTGTGTGTGTAAGACTGTTCTTTTATTGCTGAGAATTATTACCACAATTTGTTTATCCATCCTTCTGTTAATGAATATTTGGAGTGTTTCTAATTTTTGACTATTACAAAGTTGCTATGAATGTTCCTAGAAATGTCTTTTTATGGGTGTATGTACTCATTTCTCCAGAGTGTGTCCCCAGAAGTGGAAGTGTTGGATCTTTGGATAGGTTTTAATATATGTTAACATTAATGTTGGTGACTCAGTAAAGAAACTGCCTGCAGGAATGTCTGCAGAAGACCCTGGTTTGATTTTGTGTCAGGAAGATCCCCTAGAAACAAGAATGGCTATCCACTCCAGTATTATTGCCTGGAGAATCCCATGGACAGAGGAGCTGGGCAGGCTACAGT